>NC_045597.1:138788097-138975597 GCF_009762305.2 Zalophus californianus | reverse complement strand
CAAAGCTCCTCATGGAAGCTTACCGAACCATTCCTGAGGTGAGGTGGGCCCTCCTGCCTTCAAGCTTCCTTTACACTGATTTGAAGTGAGTCCCCAGCCAGCTCATCATTCCCTGCCTTTGGAGAACCAGGGTCAAAGTGTGCCAGTGGGATGAGAGAGACCTAGGGAGGGAAGGGGAAAAGGGAGTAATCCAGTTTGCAAGTGGGAAAAGGGGCACCCTGGTCTTTCTGAGTTTTGAATCCAGAGCAGAGACTTGGGAATGAAACCGGCATCCTCCAGAGCCTCACGGGCACTCTGAGCCAAGTTGAGGAAAGCTGTTGGGGCCCTGGCTTTCCTAGAGCACTGGGTAAGCTTGCTGTGAAAATGCCTTTTTATAGATTCCTCCACCCCCATCCCAATCCTATTTTAATAAATACATCCTCAGGCATTATTTACAAGCTCACATAATTTACCTATGCTATTTGGCAAAGCAACTTCGCAAAAGAAAGTGAATGAATAAATACTTCATAACTGCTGGTAGAGCAGACTGGGTCCTGTAATGAAGAAAAGATTTATGTCACCTTATTTCAGCCCAAATAGCAGCAGCCTCGGCTTGTCTCAGCCCAGTGCTTCTATTTAAATGTTACTTTCATATATTATGTGGCATTAATTTAACTATAGCTCATTAAGGCAGAATGAAATGGTTAAATTAACTTATCAACCCATAATGATGATGAATGAGGTATTAATTCAGATACAAGCTGGGCAATTTGCAAGTTTACGCATTCTGATGGTTCTCAAATAACATTTTGAATAGCGGGTCAGCGCCTCAATCAATTACATAAGCATGTAAAGTCGGTCTCTCGGAAAAAAATCCTTTTTCATGCATATGCATTAAAACATGTTCGCAATTATCCTCGGAAATTGCCTTCATTGGATTAAGCAGCAGCCTTGGACGCGGGTTCTGATCTTCCCTGGGCTTTTATTAAAGCTCTGAGCAGCTTTGGCAATAACAGAGTGGATGGGCTGTTTGTTTAAAGAGTGTTTACCAAAGAAAGGGGCGGCGGGGCGCGCCGGTGGATAAACACGGACCCATCTCCTTGGGAGAAATTGCTAGGAATCGCCTGCCGGCCCAGCGGCTGGGGAGAGTACCCTGTCAGCCCTGAGGAAACACCAGCCCCGAGGTTTTGGCTTTCCCGGCCGGTAATGAATCACCGCCTCCAAGCCAGCCTTGGACGCAGGCGGTGACCTCCAGGGGAACACCGTGCCCCTATGTGGCCCAGCGGTCATCCTCTCCGGGACTCTGGCGGGGCCGGATGGGTGAACCTGGCAGCCTCCGGAGACCCTTGGTTCCTCCAAGCCAGACCAGGAGACGGTTTAACTTATTCCTGAGGTGGGGGCTGCTGGCAAGGGGTTTTAATGAGCCCTTTGGGGAGAGCTGAGTCTAGGAAGCTGGTGACAGCGCTGTTACAACTCTCATGCCAAGACCGTCTGGCAGCTTTTTGGGGGAGGGGGGAGGGAGGCTAGCCCAAGTTCCACCCTGGAGTGGAAGCTGCGGGAGGGCAGGGTAAGGCCTCATATTCCAAGCTCCGATTTCGTTCCCCAATCCCTGCATAAGCAGCGCTCGTTTGCCCACCCTGATCGCCAGGCCTGAGTCAAGTTTTCTAAGGCAAGATCAGAGCCCCAGGACAGAAGGCTTTGCAGGGACGCAGGAAGATTAAAATGCGGGTTCCACGGGGACCTCCTTACATTCCATTGCGGCCCCACCTCCACTTTTTATCTTGGGCAGTTAACATTAAAGTGTTTCCATTTTACAGGTACTCAAAAGCACTTTTGTATATTAACTCATTTAATTCTCTCCACACCTGTACGATATGGTTTCTACTATCATCTCCATTTTACTGAGGGGTAAACTGGCTCTGTGATGAACACATTTTCTAAATGGTAGACTGGAGTTCAATCCCCCACCACCCAGATCCTCCGGTGGTGATCTTACCCTCTCGGCTAAGTTGCCCCAGAAAGCTGGCCCTCAAAGGGTGGCGCTGGCAGCTCCAGTGCTCGGGAGCTGCCCTCCGAATGGGGGGCACCCATCCGGTAGATCTGTATTTGTGTTGACCAAACAGGAAGGGCCCTGGCCCTCTTGAGCCGGCAGAAGGCTGAGGCTTGGATGTAGGCAGGCCGGGCTGCAGAGGCGGTGTGCGCTGAGGTGGCCTACCCCCCACCACTCACGACCCTATCTTGGAGTCTTTCCCAGGCAGGCCCTTGCCTCCTTTGGGCGGGTCAGCTTCTGGAAGGGTTGCCCGAATCGCAGCTTCGAACCCCTGAAAGGGTTCTGCTTTCTCAAGTTCAGCCCTGGCCGGGCGCCCAGCCAGAGGACCGGCAGCCGGGAGATGCCCCCTCCATTCCGCGCTCGGTGCCGAAGACCAGGTGAAAGGGCACGTAAGGGCGGCCGGCGTTTCTGCGAGGGCAGCGGGCAGTGCGAGTGAAGCTGGGCGCCGGGGTGGGAGTGGGGGTGAGGGGGTGGGGACAGGTCGTGTCTGCGCTCCGCAAGGGCGCGGGGCTCCAAAGCCGCCGCAGCGGGACGCCCCAGTGGGTCCCAGCTGCTCCCCGCCCTCTCCGGGAGGGGGTCGGAACCGCTGCAGGACGAACTAGGAGGTGTTCGCCGCCGCGGGCGGAACCTGGGGGATGCGTGTTCCCTGCGGTTTCCAAACGGGCGCCACGGAGGCAAGAAGCCAGGAGATGGGGACGAGGGGGGAAAGTGTAAAGGCTGCAGTCCCGGCCGCGACCGTTTGCGCCCGGCCTTCGCCGGCATGACCCTCCCTCCCCCACACCGCAGGCCTTCGCCGGGGCTTCTCAGCCCGGCTGACTGTCCAGGTCACCTCGGGGCGGGGGTGGGCGCTTTGTAGAAGCGGATCGCCACCGCTCGGATGCACTGGCCCGGGAGAGGTGAGGGGAGGCCAGCGGCCAGGCCACCTCTGAGTGTGTCTCGGACAGAGCTCTGCCGGCCGAGCTGCAGGAGACTCCCAGGGGCGGGTGAAGCGACCAGTGCAGGAAAGTGCTCAGCCAGGCTCCAAGCCCCGCCGGCTGCCTCTCTGACCACCAGGCTGTCCCTGAGGGAGGCCACGAGGAGGCGAGGTCCAGGGGGCCATTCAGGGGCATCCCCATCAGCTTCTCCAGAGCCACCCCCCCAACTCCCAGGGACCCTTAGGTCACCTTTTTTGGCAACCTTCCTTGACTTCTTCCCCCCGCCCCCCCAGACTCCCGCTTTTTCCTCGCAGTGGCCTGAACTCCGATGGGGCGGGAGGGAGGGCAGGCACTAGGTTTTAGCTCAGGTTCTCTAGAACCTTGAGAAGAATAGAGTCTCAATAAATGTTTGTTGACTGAAGGAATGAATAAACGAGGGAGCAGAGAAGAGGCCAAAGGCTCCTGAAGCGCCCAGAGCTGCTGATGGGAGGGCGAGCAGGGACGGGGTCAGCAAGGCCAGAGAGGTTCAATTTCTGGAGGGGGGAAAACAGGCGTCAGGAAACGTCTGCCTTAACTGCCACCTTTAGTGGGGAGGCAAAGGATGGAGGGCCTCCCCTGAGGCAGTGTCTTGTCAGGGTCTGGCTGGGTGCTGTGCAGGGGAAGGGGTGGGAGGGGCACTGGTTCTTCCCTGGGCTGGTTTCTCCCCACATCCATTGTTCAGAGCCCAGTTCTCCACTGCCTCTGGATCTGCCCAGAAACACTCCCACCCAGTGCAAAAGGGATGGACCAGAGATTGTACAGGCCCGTGTGCCCTACAGGTCTCTAGAGGAGAGGAAATGGGATGAAGGAAAGGAGGGCAGAGGTTTCCCAGGAATTTGACCAGATCTGCAAGCAGAGAAGAGTCCCAAGCCTGCAGAGTTGAGGGACCTGGACCCAGAGAGGCACCCAGGACAGTGACAGAATAGTGTCTCTGACAGATTGATGATGGAGGCAGCTGGGAGGCTGGTCTCAGGCAGTGGGCTCTGGATCTTTTGGGAAGTAGTTGCAGAGGACGCGGGAGGCAGGGGTAGGGACACAGGGCCTTGTGGTCTATAAGCCTCCGGACCTAGGGGTGCTGTGGGAAATCTTGCAGACTCAGGCTCTAACTAGGCTCCTCCCCTCCCACAGCCACCATTTCCCCAAGGTGAGAGGCTGTATAGCCTCCTGGTCTGAATACCTTCTCTGTCATTAATTGGTGGTGTGACCATAGGCAAGTTACTTGTCCATTTTGTGCCTCAGTTTCCTCATCCATAAAATAGGGACAGTCCTACCCTAATGGTTGTTGGGAAGACTGAGTTAGTATGTGTAAGGCTCACTCTAGAGTTTGAAGTTCTGCCTATTAGGTGTTCCGGTTAACAGGAAGGAGCGGTGAGTCTGCAGACCCAGCCTTGCTCCTTTCCTGAGCCACCCTAGCCTCCCTTGCCACTGCTCTCAGAGCCCCCAAGGCCAGACAGGCTCCCGAATGTTCTGCCCCAGAGCATCAGTTGGTCCAGGCCTGAGGTCAAGGGAGAAGGCTCTACTCAGACATGCCTGGGCAGAGTCCGGCAGCAGGTAAGGCAGAGTGGGAGCGTGAGGTGCAGCCTGCTCTGCTTCCAGAAAAGCAAAAAGGAAAGGAAAAGAAGCCTTATCTTGAGCATTCTCTACATCCCTGGCATCGTGCTAGGCATGAGGAAACCTAAGGGAAAAAAAGAGGAAAAAGTAAGTCTCTTACTTCATTTGACCCTCACAGGGAGTTGCCTGCCTGCATTCTGCATCATTCCTGTTTCATAGCTGAGAAGACAGAAGCTGAGAGTGGTTAAACAACTTGCCCAAGGTCACGAAACTAAAACATCCAGAGCCAAGATTAGAATCCAGATGAGATGAGTCTGTCCCTAGGTTGGACGTCCTCAGCTCAGTCCTCCCTCCTCCTCTCCCCCCAACCCCCAGTAGTGGCCCTGGAAATGCTTCCCACATTTTGGTGGTGAGTGACCTGGCAGAACTAAAGGATCAGGGAGCCCAGTAGAGCCCTGCAGACCACATGATACCTCCTTCACCAACACTCTCCACATTCCTTCCTCTAAAATTAAAGCAGCAGGTTATCCAACTCCTCCTGGCTAGAGCTCAGGTAAATGATCAATAGATCTCTGCATCTCAGTTTTCTCTTCTGTAAAATGGGTATGCATATAACAATAGAAATTGTTTCGTGTGAGCAGCTTGTACGAGAAATAAAGCCTTTTAAAGTCTGCTTGCCATGTAGTTAGTGTTCAGTAAATACACTCATTGTAGTTAATTTTCCTGTCTTCCCTGGCTGAGCAGACAAGAGAAGGTCTGCTGGGCAGGAGATCTGGCTTGGACACACTCAAGTGTGTGAACCCTGCACGTCAGTTTCCAGTCTGAGCCTCGGCTGCCAATTTTGAACTTTATGGGCAGTTCTAGGGCTCCTCTTGGTGATTGCACAGGGCTGGTCCGGGGGTGTGCCGGACTCGGGGGGGTTACAGAGCCTTTGGGCTGCCTGCGCTGGTGTTGACTGCTTCATGGGTGGTCTTCGCATCAAGTGTAGTGACAATGTTCTTAAAGCACTGTGGTCTGAGGTGTGGGGTGGGGGCGGGGGCCCAGGAGAGGAGTGGCACTTTCCACCCTGCCTGGAAATCATCCTGGGAGACCCATAGAAGCGGACCCTGACTGCCTGCACGTGGGGACTCCCAACGCAAGCAATCCATAGGAACCCGTGGGATGTTGGAAGGGTTCCAGGTGAGGCAGAGCGGCTGGCCCAGGGGACTGGGGTCACTGGCTGTGCCAGACAAGTTCAGGTTTAAGCTTCTGGAATCTTCTATGGAAACCTTAGTTTTCCCACATGGGAAAAAAGGCCTCTATATCTGCCTTGCTTAGACTCTTGAAAGCCTGCAATCAGACATACTCCTGGATGGTCTTACCCAAGTCCTACCTGCAAGTGTCTTCTTAGTACATCATTGGTATTTATCATGGAGATTGAACCCCGATGAGCCATGTGCATTGGCAACTTTAACACTTTGAAAACTGAAAAGTGGCAGACCTCACTTGTGGTTCCGGAGTCCCAGCAGCCTTTGTGGTGGGTGACCCGCCCTATTTCTGACCTCTGTCCTCTGCTTGCTGTGCAAACCTGAGCTCTCTCCAGCGCAGAGCTTCCCGCGCAGTTTCTGAGGCTAGAGAGCACAGGGATGGCTGCCTGGTGGGCAAGGGCAGAGGTCCAGATGCTCAGGAACTTGGCCCTAAAAGTGGCGAGCTGCCCTGCCGAGAATCCTACATTCCCCAACTGGTGCACGCGGGTCAGGATGCCAGAGCCCGGTCCCGCCGCAAGGAGCTCACAATGCGGCAGGTTCAAGAGCCTGGAACCAGCAGAGCGCCGCCTGGGTGCCCCTACTCTCCCCAGACCAGCGGATCCTGACCCACTGAGGCCTCGCAGGCCCAGAATGGGGACAGGACCACGGGCGCGATCCTGGTACCCCTGACGTGGAGCAGGGCCGCGCCTGCTGGCTTATACCGGCTCCCAGACTCGCGGCCCCGGCGAAAATCTATGAGGGCTTCCAGTCTCTCGCACAACTCTGGCCCTGAGCGTTAGCGATCTTGTACGGCCAGAGTTTTTGTTTTGTTTTGTTTTGTTTGTTTTCAAGAGAAAGGAAAAGAGAATAAACGTTTGTTTCGGACCCGATGGTCATTCCTAGTCTCACGGCCACTTTCGGTTCCGTCTCCGTTTATCTTTGAAGAAACAGAAGCTAGAGAAGGTCATGGACGCACTGAATCCCACAAACCAGGGGACTTCAGGGTGGGCCCTCAGCCGCGTGCGCGGAGGAAGCCGAGGGCTTGTTGGGAGCGGCCCTGGACCCACAGCCTCTGCGATTTTCCAAGCCGCCAGATGTAGTCAGTTGCGCGGCGAGGGTCGGAGAAGCCCGGGATCGGCCAGAGTTAGTGAGAGGGGAGGTGGCTTCGGCAGCCGCCAGGCACCGCTGCAAAGGGGCGCTGGGGCAGGCAGGGCCCCACGGCGAGCTGCGCGGGCAAAGCTGCCAACGTTTTTCCCAGCGGTGAACGCGCCCTCCTTGTGACCCGCGGGCCTGAGATCCGGGGACAGGGACGGATGGCTAGAAAAGCTTCCCTGGGGATGCCCGGACGCGGCCGGAGACTTTCTGAAAAGTGCTGTCTCCCCAGATACTGCTCTGGGGAGAAGGGAGCCTCACCTTTAAGGAGCGCCGGCATTCTGGAGGGGCTTTTTACAACGTGCCAGCGGTGTTTGTGGGGGCCAAGTTTCTTCTTACCGTGCCTGAACTTCACACAGCCCCAAGGACCTCGGTTGTCGTAGGTGGGCACGCGTCCCCAACCGCAGGGCAAAGGGTCATGAGAAGTTGGGACTCCGGCGACGCCCAGGTTTTCTGTCTAGCTGCTTTTCTAAAGTTCATCGGTAGAGGAGGGTTTGGACTATCGCAGCTCAAGTCCCTGCAAAGGCGCCTGTCCCTGGGCCCGCTTCCCCACCCCTTCCACCTTCTTTCAGCGATCTGCCCCACCATTAGTAGCTGCGTTGAGATCCTTGTACTGAGTCCAGGCCATTACTATGGAGGGCTCTAGTGAAACAGCGTGGGGCCTGACACTGGCCCCCGGCTTCCCCTGGGCCAAGTCTGAGCCCCCATTTCCACCTGCACCATTTACTTGCTGTGAGACCTTGGGCAAGTTACTTAACTTTTCTCAGTGTCCTTCTCTGTTGGATGGGGATGAGTGATAGTCCTACTTCAAAGAAGGGTCATAAGGACTTCATGAGTTATTTCACGTCACACAGAGAGCAGTGTGCCTTATAGGAGGCCCGCCTATGCACACACCAGGGCAATCCCAAGATCCTCTGTCTCCTATGCTAAGGCGCAGGCAGGATGAGACCCGACCCAGATGATCAGGATCCGCAGATATAAAACAACACTGTAGAGGAGTGGGTGGTCAAAAGTAGTCCAAGGGGCTTAAAAAATGCCAAGCAGGCTTTGGCCGAAACGATTTGAGAAAAATTCATTTTCACTTCCATAACCCAAGGCCCCCTTTCTGCTCTTTCTGCCCTGAGACCTCTTTTTTCTTCCCTCCCTATCCCCCCATCGCCCCTCCCTCCCTCTCTCTCGTTCTTTCTTTTAACATTAAGGTAACATTAGCTACTTCCACCTTCCAGAAACCCAGGTCAAAGGGCAAAGAAAAGCAATGAGCAAATTTCTTTTTGCATATGACCCAGTGGAAATAACGCAGGTTTAGAAGTGATCTATCTGTCTTCTTTCTGGTTTCTACCAGAAAATAAAGTATAAGGGCAAATTCATTAACCTCTCTCATTCTTAATTTCCTCATCTGTAAAATGGGGATGATGATAATAATGCCTCCTTTAAAGGATCTTTGTGAAAGTTAAAAGAAATAATATATATCCAAGCACTTTGCCCTGGCAACCCAGGAGGATACAGCCAACAATTCACAAAAACAGTAACACAAACAATAACCCTCAAACAAAACCTAAGCAAAGAAGAGAAACCCCAAAGGACAGATATTTTCAGTGCAGAATGATTAGGGATTATTTTCATTGCGGTTGAAAGAGCAACAGAAGAAAAGTTTCAATCCAGACCTGCAGCCTAACGTGAATTTAAGGGAGGGGGTTCGGGACACTCAGGTATGAGAAGGGATAACTGTGTCCTGAGCCGACGGCAGACACTTCACAACTGAGCCACCCAGGCACCCCTAGCTTCTCATTTTAAAGTCTCTTTGCCCCATATATATGTATATCTATTTTGCATATATAGGTTCAAATTTCCATTTTGTTTTCCATTTTGTGCCAAGGAGGTTTTAACTTAATCAAATCATTGATTTCTTTTATTCAGAGTTCCCATTCAAAATCAGAAATAACAAAAATTTTTCTTTCTCTGTTCTTCACATAAAAAAACCCCAACCTGTCCAACAAAATAGAACTTATTGCTTCTAGTTAATTTTGTAAAATCCATTCAGTTGTTCTTTGAGTTGTGCTTTCCATCTTCTTAAAACTATGAACCAATCAATTATATTAGCCATATGGCTTGATCATAACAGCTAATTTCCATTTCATAATGTAATTGTTGTTTAAACACTGACAGTTTATTAGTCAAGGTGTTTAGGAAAGTTCTCTGTAGCTCTATCTCTTTTAAATGATGATTGAAATAACCATAAAAACTCCAAGTCATTAGACTATTAGTTTCATGGTTTTTAGACTCTGTGGCTCCTCAGCATTAAATATCTCCAAGGAGAATGTTCCACTTGCCCTATGGTCCTGGGATGGCAGCGTGGATTATCCAGAGCAGCTTGGTTTTCTTGGCCACACAGAGGCTTGCAAGAGCAAGAGTTTGATGTCATCGGAGGGGCTCACAGACTATTCAGTGATGTTGGACATAACGGAGTGCTGGCTGGAAAGGCTGCATGGTCACACATTACTGCAAACAAAACATGTCACCCTTCAGCGATCTTAATGCTTTGTCCATTAAATGTATTCCCTCATGTAAGTGACAGTGCATTTAACTGGTAAACAGATGTTCCCCACTATCATCTCAGAATTAGAAGGCTGTGGCTTATGCTTTGCTCTAAGCTCTGGGTTTCTTATCTCCCTAAGTGTTTTCCAGAGTCATTTCTGGTTTCTGCTCCCACCCATCTGAGTTTTGGTTCTGTTGTGGCCTTACTCTTAGTTTAGGGAGTGAAGGCCCCTGACACTGTAATACACATCTTATGGGTCTCTACAAAAATTCACATATAATACATGAAAAGAGATGTCGAACAAGGGCGCCTGGGTGACTCAGGTCATGATCTTAGGGTCGTGGGATCTAGCCCTGCATTTGACTCCATGCTCAGCAGGGAGCTTGCTTGGGATTCTCCTTCTCCCTCGGCACCCTCCCCCATCCCTCACACACACACTCCCTCTCTCTCAAATAACAAATAAATAAATCCTTAAAAAAATAGATATAGAACTGAACACTAAAACATGCTATATTTAAGGTAATTTGGCCTTAATGTAGTCTGACTTTAATTTAGGGTGAGGTTTTAATGAGCTGCTCTATATATTTCTGTTTAAAATACAAGAAACCCACCAGGTCAGCTTGTCTCCCAGAAGATGGGATTTAAATGCCAGATGGATAGTTGGCTGATTAAAAAGTAAAAAGTTTTGACTTTAAGTCCATTTTTGAAATGTGAAATCTTGTCTACGCCCATACCACCCTGAACGCGCCCGATCTCATCTGAAATGTGAAATCTTTTTGTAAGGTAGCCTACTCTCAGCTAGAATTTTAAAAAAATTTACATTAAGGTTATACATTTTGTTAGTCATTTATCATCTATTATTGATCATATTTTCTGATAAAGGCATCCCATTCAGGCATGCTACCTTGAAAGTAACTGTTAAGAGCTTGAGTAGAATTTGCAGATCTAGCCCTTAAGGAGAGATATTTATCTTGAGCTCCTTCCATCATCATCGCTTGGTTATTGGACCACAGATGGGTGGATGGGCTTAGCATTAGGCCTCTGCTCTCAGAACAATGAACTTGCTGACACTTTATCAGAAGAACTAAGTACCCTCCCCAAAGGCCTGCCATATGAGGTATAATGATAAGTAATCCAATAATTGAGAGTGGCTATCTGCCTTGCAATAGTAGGTGCTCATATAATGATTTGTGCTTGGGTAGATGTCTTAGATCTTTCATTTTTCCATGTTATTTATTTATTTTGTAATAACATTAGTAAAATATAACACCTTAAAGAAAATTTATTATCTGTTCTGTTTAACATTTGGGTTGTATCCAGTTTTAGGCTATTTTGATTAATGTCACTATGAATATCCTTGTGTATGTTTTTTGGTGCACATATGTGTCCTTCTCTGGTGGTATAATACCTAGGATTGGAATTTCTGAGTGATTTTAGGATTATCATGTATTATTGATTTCATTTCCTGATAAAGATTATGTAATAATCTTCCAATTGCATCCCACCTAACTCGGAATAAAACAGTCATTTAGCAGTTTCGTTAAGTTCTAGCTGAAGGTCAAAGGCAAGTGATTTTTAGCTATCTCTCACATCAGCAGAAACCAGACAATGTGAGGCATAAACACTAAAGGTATGGAGCCGGGAACAGGAGGCCTGAGTGTCCGGCTCAGCTGTGCTAGTATCTAGCCAGTGTTTATTTTGACAGGGGCAAGTCACTCACTTTTCTGGACGTCAGTTTCTTTCTTCCCCAGGTGAAGGAACTGTATAGAAAGTCTCTGGGTTATCTATCAGATCTAACATTCTGAGACTCTATATTTATTTTTCCTACAGAGCCTTCCCTGGAGCGATCCAGAAATTTCCACATGGAACTCAACAACTTTTCCTCTAGACCTGTTCATCTTCCTACATCCCTTTTCTCAGTTTCTTGGCACACCATCTTGCATGCATTCATTCAGCACACACTAAATTGAGCACAAGGTAGGGTCCAGTGACTGCTCTAGGTGTTTGTGATATGGCAGTAAAATCTCTGTCCTGAAGAGCCTCCTATATTCTAGTGGGGGGAGATAGATGGTGATGGAATTATATAATATGGCATGAGAGCTATAGAGAAAGATGTAGCAATGAAGGGGGATAGGGAATGCTGGTAAGGATGATGTAGTTTTAATAGGGTGGCCAGGAAAGGCCTCACTGGGGAAGTGACACTCAAAGGTAGATACCTGGAAGTTGTCCCTAATCCATCCCATTTGATACCCTCCCCATGCCCAATCATCTGGTGAGCCCCCCAATTTCACCATGTAATATTTCTCTTTATTTCTTCCCCTAACTACCAACGCCCATGTTCAGGCACTTAGCATCTCCTCTGTGGATTACTACAACACTCTCCTAACTATTCCCTGCCTCCTGTCTTGTCTTCCCAAATCAATTTTCTACAAGGCCACAGCAGAGAGATTTATCTGAAAGGCACATCTGATGATGTCATTTTGCTCAAGACCTAACAATGGCTCCTTGCTCTCAACAAGGTAAAGCCCCAATGCCCTAAGGAGTCATTTAAGCCCTTTGTGGTCTGGCCCCTGGTTACATCTCCAGCCCCATCTCTCACCCTTGATGTCTCTGTCCCAAGGCAGAATTTTTCCCTCCATACAGGGCAATTCACCAGAATGCTGGTATCTCCCTTTATATGCCAGTGAAGGTCCTACTTTTATTTTAAGATCCATTTTAGTAATCACGTTCTCCCAATGATTTCCAAATTCTACATCCTACCCAGATAGACTGGGTGCCCCTCATCTGTGGCCTCATGACGCCTTGTACACATCTTTTTAAAATCACTTCATTTGGGCACCTGGGTGGCTCAGTCGTTAAGTGTCTGCCTTCAGCTCAGGTCATGATCCCAGGGTCCTGGGATCAAGCCTCGCATCGGGCTCCCTGCTAAGTGGGGAGCCTGCTTCTCCCTCTCCCACTCCCCCTGCTTGTGTTCCCTCTCTCGCTGTATCTCTCTCTGTCAAATAAATAAATAATCTTTAAAACAAAATAAAATCACTTTATTTGTCACATTGTTCTGATATGACCTAGAAAGGCTCAGTTTCCCCTACTAGACTATGAACTTTCTGAGCATAGAATCATGTCTTCTTCATTTTTATAATCTTGGCTGCAACCAGTCAATCGGTGACTTCATTTGTGTTCTGAACCTCCCTTTCCCTCCCCCTGACTGTAAGCCAACCATGATGATTTATAACTTGCGATTAAAAGACAGATATGGGAAACAGTCCCATTTCAAGGCTGAGTTCAACTCAAGTTAATTATCAAAGAGTCACAGATTTTTAGACTTGGGAGAACAATTCCAGGTGAATTCAACTACAGTTCCAGGTGAATTCAATTCCAGGAGAATTCAACTACGTACCTGACACTTGAAGGCCCTTCTTCAACATTTCTGCAAGTTGTGGGGTTTTAGAGCCCTTCCAGTATGGTGTGATGGTGATAGGAGTGTGGGGAACACTTAGCTGACTAAAGGCTTCCTCTTTTCTCCTCTCCTGTGGTTCAGAATGCTGTGTGTGGTAATACTGAAGCAGGAAGTTATTTGTATTAGAACACATATGTATTTACATACACATACAAACACACACAGTGTAAATTTAAATGTGTAAATTGCTTAAGATGATGAACGGCAGGCTATTACCTAAAATGTTAAACATAAGGTAGGGACTGAGCTAGTACCCAGAGAGAAAATTATTTGTAATTTGAAGTTAAAACCAACTGTCAAAGCAAGGGGCCCAGAGTAAAAAGCAAATGGGTAGGTAGACTCCATAGATGGATGGCAAGGGACAGGAACCCAGCCAGGCAAGAGACTGCCAGCTGGAACTGACAGTCTGGGCACCGTCTAGCTCTACAACCAGAAGAGGGGACTATAAGCCTTGAGTTAGCCATGCTCCACTGCAGAAACTTTGAGTACCACTTAGAGAGTTTTGTGAGGAACACTGTACTTACTTGTGCATATCGTAACTAGACTCGATGCACTCAGCTGCTTCAGCTTGCATTTTACCTATGAGTCAAGAGCTTCTCTCTCCCTATCTCTCTCTTTCTTTTTTTAAAGATTTTATTTATTTATTTGACAGAGAGAGACACAACGAGAGAGGGAACACAAGCAGGGGGAGTGGGAGAGGGAGAAGCAGGCTTCCTGTGGAGCGGGGAACCCGATGCGGGGCTCGATCCCAGGACTCTGGGATCATGACCTGAGCCGAAGGCAGACGCTTAATGACTGAGCCACCCAGGCGCCCCTTCTTTTTTTGCTCGCCGGTCTTAATAAGAAAATAAAGGTACATCTGTGGGTATAAGGAATAACAAACTCTTAAAGAATCAGAATTCTTTAAATTCTGCCTTTGCCCCTTGTTCTTAATCTCTAAATAGTTTGGGGTAAAGACGGTCTATTGCAAAGGAAAGTATTGAAATTAAAAAGCAGAAAACTTACTTGATCCAGAAGTCATTCCATTCATCTTAGCACAGCCTCTTTGGTAGTTATTCCCTTGGTTGAGTTGAAACCTGTCTTTCTATGGCTTTCACCCATTGATCCTGTCTAACCCAGGTCCACACAGAACAAATCCAAATGACTGCCACATTGAGTCTTTCCAGACAGCTTGCTTGTGATTAGGTCATTGAACTCAAGTGGGGTGCCTGGGTGGTGCCGTCAGGTTAAGCGTCTGACTCTTGGTTTCAGCTCAGGTCGTGGTCTCAGGGTCATGAGATTGAGCCCCATGTCAGGCTCCGCACTCAGCGGGGAGTCGGCTTGAGATTCTCTCTCCCTCTCCCTCTGCCCTTCCCGCTCATGCTCTCTCTTTCTCGCTCTCTAAAATAAATAAATAAATCTTAAAAAGAAAAAGTCACTGAGCTTATGAATACCGCATGCTTAGCCCATGCCAGCCCATGGTTGCACCTGACAAATGGCAGCTGTTTATTATTAGCTGTATTATCAGACTGCCTTTGAGCCATTCTTTTCTTCATAAGTCAAGCCCTTTTAGGTTCACTGATGTCACAGAATTAACCAAAACAGAGGTTCCTCCTTAATTACATCAACAACTTTATGTGTAGAGGTTAGACATGAGGGTGCTGGACAACTGGAGATGTCCTTCCTTTAGCCTCCATTACCTGCACCTTACCTTTGTTAAGTTACCAAAACATTCTTAAAGACTTGGCTCAAGGTATTTCTTCTTTGAGTCTCTTTTCCCTCCTCTAAGGAGAACTGATCACTCCATTTCTTCACTTGACTTGAGACTGAATCCTATCTGTATTTCTTTTTTTTTTTTTTAATATTTCATTTATTTATTTCAGAGAGAGAGAGAGAGCATGAGAGGGGGGAGGATCAGAGGGAGAAGCAGACTCCCTGCTGAGCAGGGAGCCTGATGCAGGACTCGATCCCGGGACTCCAGGATCATGACCTGAGCCGAAGGCAGTGGCTTAACCAACTGAGCCACCCAGGCGCCCCCTATCTGTATTTCTTTTAGGTCTTTCCCTGCCCCCACCCTGACTCACCCAATATTTAGAATGCTGAACTCCTCTTGGTATCTGTCCTGTCACGCAGAATGCCTGGAACATAGCATGTGATAAATATTTATTAATGGAATGATAACATTTTTGGGTATCAGTTTATACAATATTTATTTATACTGTATTATCTTTAATTGAATACCAAGACTCTTCCATTTGTGTCACCTAGAAATCATTTCACCCACTGCTGTGTTTGGCCACCAGTCTCTTGTCTCTCTCTCTTCAGCAATGGTGAGGTGGATAGCTTTTCCTTGGGGAAGAGAAATCTATGTTTTGTTGCCTTTGCCAATAACAAAAATGTTGGGGAGTTGGGTTGTCACTGACATTTTTCACATGAACCACACCAAAAGAACCAGGGTGTCTCTCTTTATTGGGGGTCACACCAATTCTTCCCAGGTTAGCACCTCCAGTCACATACACAGTTTACCCGTGTCAAACTTGATGAAGTTGATAATCTTACCAGTCTCCAAATCAATCTGAATGGTGTTCCCCTTGATGAGGGACCCGGGGTAGTGATGGTGTGAGAATCATGAGTCACCAGACGAGAGATTCCTTTTGTTGTCACAAAGATCTTTCTCACTTTGCACAACCTGTACTGGGCCACTCTTGGTGTCATACATTCTGTGGAAAATCTCTACAGTCTTGTCAGTGCTGACAACATCCATAAACCAGTAGGGTCGGTTATATCAGTTTGGACCTTGCCATCAATCTTAATGAACTGCTGCATGCAGATCTTCATTTCATCTTCTGTTAGGGTATGCTTAAATCTGTTCCTTAGGAAAATGACAAGAGGAAGACATTCTTTCAGCTTGTGAGGACTGGCGGATGGGCAAGGAGCAAACACACTGGTCAGTTTATCCAGCTTCCAAAGCTTTGCAGTTGCTACACACTATAGATGCTCCGTGGGACCAAAGCCAGGCTGCACTAGCCATGAAAAGAAGACTGCTGGGGCAGCTGGCTGGCTCAGTCGGAAGAGTGTGCCACTCTTGACCTCAGGGCTGTGAGTTTGAGCCCCGCATTGGGTACAGAGATTACCTGAAGATAAAATCTTTAAAAAGGAAAGAAAAGAAGGCTGTCTTCTTCCAGTGTGCTGATAAAATAGCTAGGCTATACAACTTTTATAGTTGGATGGACATTTAAAAAATTTCTCTATGCTTCATTCCTCCATCTCAGTGGTTCCCAACCTTGACTTTGTAGTGGAAAGTATTGCAAGTTTTAAAAAAAGTCCTGAGGACCGAGTCCTACTCCCAACGATTCTGATGTAATTGGCCTGGGGTGCAGCCAGGGCATCAGGATTTTAAGGATCATATCTTAGGCTGCTAATTCTGGTGTGCAACCAAAATATTCCCTTTTTGTGGATAAGGGAACCAACTTCCAGAGAGGTCATGCGTCCTGTCCATGCTACATGGTGGGTAGAAGTGAATAAAGAACACAGGTCTCCTGTCATCCGTTATGACATACTGTTCATCATATATGAGCAGTAGTATCCATATTTACCTCAAAGAGAGACACCCCTCTTCACTGGGGCATTGGGGAGCAGCTCCTGGTGCACAGGCACAATGAAGCCTAATAAACTTACACTTTTAGGACAAAAGATTGAAAGCAGCTTTCACAATTCTGAAATATTACCAAAGAGTAATATTTTTGTGCGGAAAAACTATCACTTTCCTCACTGTCATTTTAGTAAACGGAATAATGTTACTTTTTATGACATTCAATTCCTCCTGTGGGACTTAATAAAAGTAACTTCATTTTGAATGAAAACCAAATGCAGTCTGTAAACTTTTTAATTTATGACTGAATTGACCTTTGTCTGTAAAGGATGTTTACTAGCAACCTAGGATACAATGTTTAAGGCATTTTGTTGTTGCCTCTGCCCTAGGTGAGGGAGACCCACGTTGGACCACCATCCAAATACTTGTCCAAACCTCCTAAAACTTGACTGAGTGGTGTGTTTACTGATACCACTCTCCTATTTCCAACTTAGGATTTGTCAGGTCAACCCACTTACAGACAGTAGAGGGATTATGTTCTGGTTATCTATTGCTGTGGGACAGATTATTCTGAAACCTGGGAGCCTAAAACATGTCTCTACTTTTTAGGAGCAGGGCTCAGACGGGTGATTCCTCAGTTCTCAGTGATGCTCCATGAGATCACTCAGAGATAATCAGCTGGAGGTTAGGCTGCTCTGGAGGACCTAAGACAGGTTCACTCACATGTTTGGCTCCTGCAGGATGGTTAGAAGGTCAGGATCATCTTGGTCTGTTAACCAGATCACCTACACGTGGCCTCTCCAGTGACAGTCTCAAGGTATTAGGTCTAGGATGACCTTCTTTTTCTTCTCCTTCTCCTCTTCCTCCTTCTTTTCTTTTTTAATATATGGTATAGGCTGTCATTTTTTTCTTGTGGTAAAATGTACATAACATACAATTTACCATTTTAACCATTTTAAAGTTTCAGTTCAGTGGCATGAAGTCAATTTTCAGTGTATATATCATCTGTCTAGTTCCAAGATGTTTTCATAGCCCCAAGAAGAAACCCTGTGTTCACTAAGGAATAACCCCCATTCCACCTCCTTCCCAGCCCATGGTAACCTCTAATTTACTTTATGTCTCTAGGAATCTGCCTATTCTACATACGTCATATTTGTGTCTGGCTTAGTTCATTTAGCATAATGAAGGTTCATCTATGTTTTAGCCTGCGTCAGAATCTCATTCCTTTTTAAGGCTGAATAATATTTCATTGTATACATACCACATTTTGTTCATGCCTTCATCTGTTGACGGACACTTGGGTTGTTTCCACCTTTTGGCTATTGTGAATAATGCTGCAATGAACATGGGTATACAAATATCTCTTCAAGTCCCTGCTTTCAATTCCTCTGGGGATATACCTAGGAATAGAATTACTGGATCGTATGGTCATTCTTTATTTAGCCTTTTGAGGAGCCACCAAACTGTTTTCCATAGCAGCTGCACCAATTTTATGCTCCTATCAACAACACATGAGTGTTCCAATCTCGACACAGCTTCACCAACATACTTTGTTTTCTGTTTTTTAAAAATAATAATCATCCTAATGGGTGTAAAGTGGTGTCTTATTATGGTTTTGATATGTATTTTCCTAATGACTGGTGATATTGAGCATCTTTTGATGCTTATTGGACATTTATATGTTTTATTTGGAGAAATGTTTATTCAAGTCCTTTGCCCATTTTTGAATTGGGTTATTTTGTTGTTGAGTTGTATATTTGGGCCTTTTACATAACAGCACGTGGTGTTCAGAGAGGATTTCAAGACATCCAGGCGGAAGCTGTAAGGCTCCTTATGCTTAGCTTCAGAAGTCCCATGACCTCACTTCTGCTGTATTTTATAGGTCATGCAGGTTACTGAGGTCAGCCCAGACTCTAGGGGAGGGGTAGCAAAAAATCTGTGGCTGTCTTTAATCTACCAGAGTACAATATTAAAATTAACTAAAACATGGGGCCCCTGGGTGGCTCCGTCAGTTGGGCAACTGACTTTTGATTTCGCCTCAGGTCATGATCTCAGAGTCTTGAGGTAGAGCCCAGTTGGGCTCCATGTTCAGCAGGGAGTCTGCTAGAGATTCTCTTCCTCTCCCTCTGCCCCTCCCTCTGCTCACACACATGCATGCTCTCTCGCTTTCTCAAAATAAATAATCTTTTTTTTAAAAGATTTTATTCATTCATTTGTCAGACAGAGACAGAGACAGAGCAAGCACAAGCAGGGGGGAGCGACAGGCAGAGGGAGAAGCAGGCTGCCCGCTGAGTAGGGAGCCCGACACGGGACTCGATCCCAGGACCCTGGGATCATGACCTGAGCCAAAGGCAGACGCTTAACCGACTGAGTCACCCAGGTGTCCGTAAATAAATAAATCTTTAAAAAAATAATAAAATTAACTAAAACAATCCAATTGTTTGAATAAGAGTGATAATAATAGTGGCTGCTGTTACAAATTTGGACTCATACAGCATCTTTTCTCCTGAGATCTTGACGGGCTTTTCCCCATAAAAGCTTTCACTAGGACGGGTCACCTGGGTGGCCCAGGTGGTTAAGTGTCCAACTCTTGATCTCGGCTCAGATCTTGATCTCGGGGATGTGAGTTTAAGCCCCACGTTGGGCTCCACACTGGGCATAGAGCCTACTTAAAATAAAAAAAAAAAAAGAAAACCCTTCACTAGGGCATTGTCCTATATTTTAGATCTCTTTAATCATGGTAGAGAGGTGAGCAGTTACTTGATTTTTAAAATCTGCATAGCTGAGGGACACCTGGGTGGCTCCATTGGTTAAGCGTCTGCCTTCGGCTCAGGTCATGATCCCAGGGTCCTGGGATCGAGTCCCGCATCGGGCTCCTTGCTCGGCAGGGAGTCTGCTTCTCCCTCTCCCTCTGCCCCTCCCCCTGCTTGTGTGCTCTCTCTTTCTCAAAAATAAATAAATAAAATCTTAAAAAAAATCTACTTAGCTGATCTGCTTTATAATGACAGGGTGAGGCAGGAGGCCTGGGTTTCGAGCTTGGCTCTGCCACTAACAGGCTGACTGCCCTCTCTTGGAGGATGAGCTATGGTTCTCTAGCTTCTCTTCTAGCTTGAACACAGTATTGTTTTAAGAAGGAAGATGAATTGATCAAGAATTGGCATGTAGAAAGTGTTCAAGTACATAACAGTTTGTTGCCTAGAAATATTCCCATGTGTCATTTATTCACGGGGACAGAGAAATGACTTCAGCTTAATGGCAATTATTAATAATAAGATTAAAAATTAGCATCAGTAAACACACACACAGTCACGATAGGAGCTGAAGCAAGACTGAGACAATGTCTTGGAGCATTGAGGCAGAAGGGCAGAAAGATAACAAAGGGAGCAGTTCACAGGTCAGCCAGATGCGAGGGAAAAAGGAATTCAGATTTTTTGGATCAATATCTCAGCCTAGGAGTGGTATATAGGAACAAAATCTATAAACAGTGGCTAGATTCATAAAACAAAGTAGGCAGCAAAAGGGTGGGGCAGGGCGATGGGAGAGGGCACTGAACATGTGTAGCGTGTGTCTTTCATATGCCAAGCAAAGGGCAAGCTGTTTTCATACTGAGCTTATTTGCTTTTCACGGGCAACCAGAAGAGTCAGCATTGTTTTACCTTCCCTCCTGTCTTGGAAATGAGGAAAGTGATGTGCAGCATTGCTGGATTGCTAACACAGGTGGCGATTATGTTTTAAGGTTGAGAGGCATAATATCTAATAAGAACCCTTTCTGAAGGAAAGGCAGCTACCAAAGCTCGTTTTTCCTACATCAAGCTGCCTTCCCCAAAGCTGCCTTTCTTTCGGAAAAGGTTCTTATTGGACATTATGCCTCTCAACCTTAAAACATTATTGCCACCTGTGTTAGCGATCTGCTAAGGTCCTCTTTGAAGATGAAGAGGCTATATCTTTCCAAGCTTGGTTTGGGGGATCACTCACAAGCTGTTTCAGACTATTTGCAAAATTTTCCACCACGATCTGATTCCTTCATGTAGAGAAAAAGGACCCTTAATGGAAGAGATAATTTTAGTGATTTAAGTAAGTTAGTTCTTTAAAAAGTGTGCAAGTTGGGAATGCATCTTGAGGACATCTGTACTGAGTCTTGAGCAGATGAAAGTGTCCTGTTTCTTCCCTATCTGGCTAGGACCCCTGCTTTGTATTACAGCAGGACTGCAGGCCCAATAGCTTCTCTTAGCTCTCCCCTTGGGCCAGGGGCTTTTGTCTCTACCCTTTCCGTAGCAGAAGCAGTGGATCTTTGCCTGGGTCCCTAAATGGGAGTCTTTACTACTCTCCTCCTGCCCCTGAGCTGCTCTGAGCTTTTGCTTTCTATGAGAGAAGGTTTAGGGGAAGTGAGCTGTGTTTCATACCTCTCCCCCAGTGGCAACTGACCATTAGTGCATGCCTGAGCCCCCAAAGGGGACTCTCTCTTATCCCTCGCTCTTCCTCTAATGTTTCCTGTGATCATCTATCTGCTGGATAACAGCTCAGGAATAAGTGCAGTGTTCCTTGTAGAAGTCTGTGGTTCCCATTTTTTCCTAAACTGATATAATAGCCTACATTCAGCCTTTAAGAATCTGTTAAAAGTTTAGCTGTTTTCTTCTTACCTACCTTAATGGTGGCCAGTCCTTGCCTGTATGCTGTGTTCCCTTTTTTCTTGGAGGAGTTTGTCACTCTTTGAAATTTACTTCAGTTAGTTGCCTTGTGTACTCAGGCCTCTAATGGATTCAAGAAAAATTATGATTTTGTAGATTATCTGGCTTTCTTGTTCTTAGGATGGGAACAATGTTCTCTTAAAACCTTCTAGATCCTAAGCAGAACTGGAACTCTAGGTGATACAGGCATACCTCAGAGATATTGTGGGTTCAGTTCCAGACCACTGCCATAGAGGGAATATTCCAATAGAGTCAAATGAATTTTTTGGTTTCTCAGTGTATATAAGTGTTATCTTTACACTATACTGTAGTATGCAATAGCATATGTCTAAAAAATAATGTACATAGCTCAATAAAATATTTTTTATTTTTTAAAAGATTTTATTTATTTATTTGAGAGAGAGAGAGAGCACCATGCACATGAGCAGGGTGGGGAGGGGAGTGGGGGAGAAGCAGAGGGTTGGGGAGGTAGAGAGAGAAGCAGACTCCCCTGATGAGTGTGGAGCCGGACTCAGGGCTCAATCTCATGACCCTGAGATCATGACTTGAGCTGAAATGAAGAGTCAGACGCTTAACCAACTGAATCACCCAGGCACCCCAGCAGTTAGTATTTTTTAGCAATAAAATAACTCTTCATTTCAGCTCAGGTCATGATCTCAGGGTTGTGAGACCGAGTCCTGAGTCTGGCTCCACACTCAGCGGGGGAGTCTGCTTCTCTCTCTCCCTCCCCATCCTCTGCTTCTCCTCTGGACCCCGCCCCTCACGCTCTTTCTCATAAAAATAAACGAATCTTTAAAAAAATACTGTCATCTGAACTTTCAATGAATTGTACTCTTTTTGCAGGTGGGGTGGTCTTGTCTCATTGTTGATGGCTGCTGACTGATCAGAGTGGTGGCTGCTGAAGGTTAGGGTGGCCGGGACAATATCTTAAAATAAGACAACAGTGAAGTTTACTCCATCGATTGACACTTCTTTTCATGAATGAATTCTCTATAGCATGCAATGCTGTTTGATAGCATTTTGCCTCCAATAGAGTTTCTTTCAAAATTGGAGTCAATCCTCTCAAACCCTACTGCTGCTTTATCAACTAAGTTTATGTAATATTCTAACTCCTTTGCTGTCCTGTCAACAATCCTCACAGCATCTTTACCAGAAGTAGCTTCCATCTCAAGAAGTCACTTTCTTTGCCCCTCCATAAGAAGCAACTCCTCATCCATTCAAGTTTTATCATGAGATTGTAGCCATTCAGTCACATCTTCAGGCTCCACTTTTTCTTTTTAAGATTTTGTTTTTAAGTAATCTCTACACTCAACGTGGGACTTGAACTTACAACCCTGAGATCAAGAGTCACATGCTCTACTGATTGAGTCAGTCAGGTGCCCCCAAGCTCCACTTTTTTTTTTAAGATTTTATTAATTTATCAGAGAGAGAGAGAGCACACATGAGCGGGGGGGAGGGGCAGAGGGAGAGGGAGAATCAGGCTCCCGGCTGAGCAGGACCCTGGGATCATGATCTGAGGTGAAGGCAGAGGCTTAGCCAACTGAGCCACCCAGGCGTCCCCCAGGCTCTACTTCTAATTCTACTTTTCTTGTTATTTCTACCACATCTGCAATTACTTCCTCCACTGAAGTCTTGAGCCCTTCAAAGTCATTCATGAAGGTTGGAATTACTTCCAAACTCCTGTTAATATTGATATTGTGGCCTCTTCCCATGAATCACAAATGTTCTTAATGGCATCTAGAATGATGAATCCTTTCCAGAAGGTTTTCAATTTACTTTGCCCAGATCCATCAGAGGAATCACTATGTATGGCAGCTATAACCTATGAAATGTATTTCTTAAATAATAAGACTTGAAAGTCAAAATTACTTCTTGATCCATGGGCTGCAGAATGGATGCTGTGTTAGCAGGCATAAAAACAACATCAATCTCATTGTACATCTCCATCAGAGCTCTTGGGTGACCAGGTGCCTTGCCAATATGCAATCATATTTTGAAAGGAGTCTTTTTTTCTGAGCAGTAGGTCTCAACAGTGGGCTTAAAGTAATCAGTAAACCATGTTGTTAAACAGATGTGTTGTCATCCACAGGCTTTGTTGTTCCATTAGATCTGCTCAGGCAAAGTAGATTGATCATAATTCTTAAAAGCCCTAGGATTTTTGGAATGGTCAATGAACACTGGCTTCAACTTAAAGTCACCAGCTGCATTAGTCCCTAGCAAGAGAATCAGCCTGTCCTTTGAAGCCTTGAAGCCAGGTGCTGACTTCTCCTCTTTAGCTATGAAAGTCTTAGATGGTATCTTCTTCCAACCTAAGGCTGTTTCATCTATATTGAATATCTGCTGTTTAGTGTAGCCATTTTCATGAATGATCTTAGCTGGATCTTCTGGAGAACTTGCTGCAGCTTCTACATTGGCACTTGTTGCTTCCCCTTGCACTTTATGCTGTGAAGATGACTTCTTTCCTTAAACCTTATGAACCAACTCTGCTAGCTTCCAGCTCTTCTTCTGCAGCCTCCTCACCTCTCTCAGGCTTCAGAGAATTGAAGAGAGTTAGGACCTTGCTCTGGATTAGGCTTTGACTTAAGGGAATGTTGTGGCTGGTTTGATCTTCTGTCCAGACCACTCAGACTTTCTCCATATCAGCACTAAGGCTGTTACACTTTATCATTCTTGTGTTCACTGTAGTAACACTTTCAATTCCCTTCAACAACTTTTCCTTTGCATTTGCAGCTTGGCTAACTGGTACAAGAGGCTTTCAGCCTATCTCAGCTTTCAGGCATGCCTCCCTCAGTAAGCTTAATCATTTTTAGCTTTTGATTTAAAGTGAGAGACGTGTGACTCTTCTTTTCCCTTGAACACTTAGAGGCCACTGTAGGGTTATTAACTGGGCTAATTTCAATATTGTTGTGTCTCACGAAATAAGAAGGCCTGAGGAGAGGGAGAGAGAGAGTGAGGAATGGTGGGTCGGTGGAGCAGTTGAATATACAAAACATTTATTGATTTAATTCACTGTCTTCTATAGGTGTGGTTCGTGGCACCCCAAAGCAATTGCAGTAGTAACATCAAGGATCCCTGATCACAGGTCACTATAATAAATATAATAATAATGAAAAGTTTAAAATATTGTGAGAATTACCAAATGGAACCCAGAGACATGAAGTGAGCAAAACTAATTGGAAAAATGACCCTGATAGACTTGTGCAACACAAGGTTGTCACTAACCTTCAATTTGTAAAAACCACATATCTGCTAAGTGTGATAAAGCAAAGCATAATAAAATGAGGTGTGCCTGTACTTAAAAAACTCTTTGTCTTATGGAAATTTTCAAACATTCAAAAGTATTTCTTTGTGTTCTAGTGTGAGTTTTTTATTTGATATGGGGTCCTAAAAGATTCAAGGGTCAAAGGTTATGCATATTTTACATTTTGATAGTGTCAAATTGTCATCCAAAAAATCTGTGTCGATTATATTCCTATCACATATTGTATGAGTGGTACCAAAAACCTTAACCTAACTTGGAAATTTGAGGTACTCATTTTAAAGAAAATGACAAAGCTATTAAGTTTCCGGTTTGATCCACTGAAAGACATTCTCACTATGAAATTTTATTTGCCAATTCAAAAGAGCATTTCATAGAAGGAAGTAAACATGGGTCTTTAGTTCTTTCAGTCCAGTATTTACAGCTGAGGCTATTTGCTATTAAAATGCAATTCACCAAAATTTAGTGCTTAACCACATGAACAACACTTCTGGTTTCTATTAGCTTCCTATCCTTGTACCTCACTGACTTTAGTAATGGCTCTGATGATTTATGTCATAAGCAAAGAATGTGCTTAACTCTTGGCATTAAAGGAAATGTGGCTAAATGACATTCTATAGTTTCTAGTTAAACAAAACTAAAAAAGAAAAGAAAAGAAAGAAGAAAGAAAGAAAGAAAGAAAAAAAGAAAGAAAGAAAGAAAGAAAGAAAGAAAGAAAAAAGAAAAAAGGAAAGAAGGAAGAAAGAAAAACATCAAACAGATTTGCTTAAATTCCCATACTTCTGATTATTTTAAATTCTATCATCTCATTTTTTCATTCAAAAATATTTATATTTAGTTTCTGCATGTCTATTCTATGTACTAAAAGGATTAAAAAATTAGATATGGTTCCTTTTTCTAAGAACTTCCATACATATAAAAATATATATTTAGAGGAATCTTTCAATCTCTTCATCTATCCATCCATTCGGCCACTTACTCATTCAATAAAAATTTGTCTCTAGTGTCTACTCTGTTGCAGCAATGCATTTGGAACTCAAAGTTAATAAAAGATGGTCCCTGTCTTCAAGGAAGGACAACCTAGTGGGAGAAATAGATAATGCTTATGTTCTATGAGGGGATTAGAGAAAGCTTTCCAAGAAAGGTGGCATTATAGATATCTGAAGGATATGTAGGATTTCAATAGAAGGTCTAAGAGGAAGTTCATTCCAGGTTACGGAAGTATGAAATATGCTGGGCAAAGGCATGCAGATGCAAAAGTGCATTGGAAAGCAGGTTGGAGGGGGAAGTTGAGTGATACAGCAGATGCTGAAGTTGAAACTGGAAAAAAGTTGGCTAGGATCAGTAAGAAGAAAGGGTAAACCCTTTTGGGTAAAAATGGTTAGACTTAGAGGAGAAGTAGGGTGTACTTAAACACAACTTTGAAGGATGAGTAGGATTTGATAAGCAGGTTGTAGGTGTGAAAAGCACCAGAGGCAGAGAGAACAGTATAAGCATAGATTTGTGTCCTTAGGGGGCAAAGGAATGGATCTGTGTTGGAAATAAGAAGTATCTAACATTGTATCACATTCTTTCCAGCATTAGGGTTTTCCTGTAGGCTATTTTCTCTGCCAAGAATCCCTCTTTGCCTGTAGCAGAATGCTTTTGATAGCCATTAACAAAAAACCCAAAGTGGATGGACCGGGCATTGATTTAGCCCTTAATTTATAATCCCACCAGGGCTTCATTTCACTGGGATTATCCTGGTTCTTCCCTCTCTTGGATATTGGCTTTATTTTCAAGCTGGCTTTTGTCCTGGTAGAGAGATGGCTGCTGATAGCAGAAAGGCTTTCCCTGATCTCCCAAACTAGAGTCTTCCTGTTCTAGCGCAAGGTATCCTACAATTATCTTTTGTAACACTTACCACCTTTAAGTTATACACTTATTTGTGTGATTATTTGTTAAAGGCCTGGCTCCTCCACTAGAATCTAAGCTAGGTGAGAGCAGCGACCATGAAGTTTTCTCTTGCACGGGTCCCTAGCTGGCACATAATGGGTAAAAATGTGTGAAATGAATGAATGGATTCATCTCAACTCCTATTCAGCAAGGAGAAATCTTACTTTGGTTAGTTTCAAAATTGCTATTGTACCAGGGAGAGGGAACATAAAAATGAATGCTAAGCTCGGAGCTGTGTTACGGTGTGACCCAAAACTGATCAGCGCCATGTACCACAGATAAGGTACTCGAGGAATTACATGGATTGAAAGACTAACTGCTATTGTAAATGACACTGTCAAAAGCTAGTTTTGCATAAAAAGTCTTCTCATCTGTAAAAAATATTCATTCCCACCTTTTTTATATTATCAAGGTATATCGCACAGCAGAGCAAATTTTAAATGCATTTACACAGACCAGGACTATCTTGCTTTTCTTATAATAAATTTTCTGCATCAGAAATACACAATCATGGAACCAAAGCTATAAAGAGGTTTTTATATGGGCTAAGGAAATGATTATAAGTCAGTAGAACTGCTGTCATTCAAAATATGTATTTTGACCCCTGGCTGTTTCAAAATTTATTTTCATATTAATTTTGGTATAGTTTTCAATTAGAGGGATTTTAAAAAAATCAAGTTTTTTTAAAAATTTTTTATTGTTATGTTAATCACCATATATTACATCATTTGTTTTTGATGTAGTGTTCCATGATTCATTGTTTGTTCATAACACCCAGTGCTCCATGCAGAATGTGCCCTCTTTGATACCCATCACCAGGCTAACCCATCCCCCTCCCCTCCTCCCCTCTAGAACCCTCAGTTTGTTTTTCAGAGTCCATCATCTCTCATGGTTCGTCTCCCCCTCTGAGTTACTCCCCTTCATTCTTCCTCTCCTGCTATCTTCTTTTTCCTTTTTCTTAAAATATGTTGCGTTATTTGTTTCAGAAGTACAGATCTGTGATTCAACAGTCTTGCACAATTCACAGCACTCACCGTAGCACATACCCTCCCCAATGTCTATCACCCAGCCACCCCATCCCTCCCACCCCCCACCACTCCAGCAACCCTCAGTTTGTTTCCTGAGATTAAGAATTCCTCATATCAGTGAGGTAATATGATACATGTCTTTCTCTGATTGACTTATTTCACTAAGCATAGCACCCTCCAGTTCCATCCACATCATTGCAAATGGCAAGATCTCATTCCTTTTGATGGCTGCATAATATTCCATTGTGTATATATACCACATCTTCTTTATCCATTCATCTGTCGATGGACATCTTGGCTCTTTCCACAGTTTGGCTATTGTGGACATTGCTGCTGTAAACATTGGGGTGCACGTACCCCTTCGGGTCCCTACATTTGTATCTTTGGGGTAAATACCCAGTAGTGCAATTGCTGGATCGAATGGTAGCTCTAATTTCAACTGTTTGAGGAACCTCCATACTGTTTTCCAGAGTGGTTGCACCAGCTTGCATTTCCACCAAAAGTGTAGGAGGGTTCCCCTTTCTCCACATCCCCGCCAACATCTGTCGTTCCCTGACTTGTTAATTTTAGCCATTCTGACTGGTGTGAGGTGGTATCTCATTGAGGTTTTGATTTGGATTTCCCTGATGCCGAGCGATGTTGAGCACTTTTTCATGTGCCTATTGGCCATTTGGATGTCTTCTTTGGAAAAATGTCTGTTCATGTCTTCTGCCCATGTCTTGATTGGATTATTTGTTCTTTGGGTGTTGAGTTTGATAAGTTCTTTATAGATTTTGGATACTAGCCCTTTATCTGATATGTCATTTGCAAATATTTTCTCCCATTCTGTCGGTTGTCTTTTGGTTTTGTGGACTGTTTCTTTTGCTGTGCAAAAGCTTTAAAAAAATCAAGTTTAACACTTTGAAATATTCATGTCATGAAGTGTGGGTCTACTCTATCTCTCCAAACCTCAGCATTCTGGTTGAAGATGTTTGGAAAATCCACCTATAGAGCATTAATTAAATTTGGTCAAATTATTTGGACAGTCTTAATGTAATTACTTTCTATGCTTTCAGTGGGAAAAAAGTCTCATTGTTGGATTGGTCCTGCAGTGTTTTAGTGGCCATACTATAACTGGTTATTGATTTTATCACTTTTTAAAAAATTTTTATTTATTTATTTGTCAGAGAGAGAGTACATAAGCAGGGCGAGCGGCAGACAGAGGCAGAGAGAGAGAAGTAGGCTCCCTACTGAGCAAGGAGCCCAAGGTGGGACTCGACCCCAGGACCCCAGAACCATGACCCGAGGCGAAGGCAGACGCCCAACCGACCGAGGCACCCAGGCGCCCCTCCCCTAGAATTATAAAGGCATGGCTCCACAATCTTCTAGCTATCAGCATTACTAAGAAGGTTCCTATGATCCTGATATATAATCACTGGAAATTCTTCCTACAGAACCTTCTTGATATCTCTCTTTTTAATTTGTATTCTAAAATTTCAAAATAACATGCTTCACCGTGGATCTATATTTTATTCACGTGTACATGTGAGTTCCTTCAATCTGAAGACATGTCTTTCCTTCTGGGAAATTTCCTTGTATTATTTCTTTTTTTTTAAGATTTATTTATTTATTTTGAGAGAGTGAGAATGAGAGAGAGAGAGTACATGAGAGCGGGGAGGGTTAGAGGGAGAAGCAGGCCCCTCGCCGAGCAGGGAGCCCGATGCCGACTCCAGGATCATGATCTGAGCCGAAGGCAGTTGCTTAACTAACTGAGCCACCCAGGTGCAGTATTCAGGCACTCGTATTATTTCTTTGGTCATTTCTCCCCCGACTCCCTCCTCAGTTTTTTTCTGCTCTACTTTTCCAGAACTCAGATTAGCAAGTCTACTGCTAATTGTGAACAGAGAATTGTGACAGCACCACACAGAAGCCTTCTCTCTGCTCCGGGACGTCAGGGCCTCGGCTGGAGGATCTGCTTCCAAGGGGGCTCGCTCACACAGCCAGCAAGATGATGCTGCCAAGCTGGTTTCCTTGTCACAGGGCTGCCTGAATGTCCTCATGACCTGGGAGCTGGCTTCCCTGACAGTGAGGGATCCAAGAGACCAAAGCAGAAGCAGCAAGGTCTTTCATGACCTTCCCTCAAAGTCACATGCTGTAGTTCTTCCAGTTTGGTTGCCCATGCAAGTCAGCCCATATTTATTCGCTGTTCATTGACATAAAAGGCAAATTCTAGCCTCTGCTTATCACTTTTTAAAAAAAGATTTATTTATTTATTCTAGAGAGAGAGGGAGCAGGGGAGTGGGGAAGTAGCAGAGCGGGAGGGAGAGGGAGGAGGGGAAAAATCTCAAGCAGACTCCTCACTGAGTACGGAGCCCAAAGCAGGCTCAATCCCACAACCTTGAGACCATGACCCAAGCCAAAACCAAGAGTTGGATGCCCAACCCACTGAGCCACCCAGGCGCCCCCATCCCCCCCTTTTTTTTTAAGATTTTATTTTTAAGTAATCTCTGCACCCAACGTGGGACTTGAACTTACAACCCCAAGATCAAAAATCTCATGCTTTACTGACTGAGCCAGCCAGGTGCCCCTGATTTTATTACTTTTTAACATAAACATATTTTTGCATTGTTGTGCAGAAACAACCAAAGCATCATGTGTTTAGGTTCCTACTAGAATATGTGAAGAACTTTATATTTAATTTGATTTCATTTTTTAAAATAATTTTTATTGTTATGTTAATCACCATACATTACATCATTAGTTTTTGATGTAGTGTTCCATGATTCATTGTTTGTGCATAACACCCAGTGCTCCACGCAGAATGTGCCCTCTTTAATACCCATCACTAGGCTAACCCATCCCCCCACCCCCCTCCCCTCTAGAACCCCCAGTTTGTTTTTCAGAGTCCATTGTCTCTAATGGTTCGTCTCCCCCTCCGACTTACTCCCCTTCATTCTTCCCCTCCTGCTATCTTCTTCTTCTTTTTTCTTAACATATATTGCATTATTTGTTAATTTGATTTCATTTTATAGTCTTTTTCCAGTCTTAAGTTATTCTGAATTTACAGAGCCTGAAATTTTTAATTCAGTAGTAGTGATATGGAAATTAAAGATTTAAGTCATTTCTTCCGTAGGGAATCTAAAATCAGCATTTGGTAGGGTGGATGTGGGCTAATCTATTTAGTATAATAAGCATTTTATTAGGCAATCTCTGGGGGTAAGCATTCATTTGGGAAAATAAATCATCAATAAAGGGACACTTTCTTTTTCTGCCTCTCACCCACTGTTTGTCCTTATTGATTATTTTCTTTTTATCTATTTCTTTATTTAATTTAAATTAATTAACATATAATGTATTAATGGTTTCAGAGGTACGCGTCTGTGATTCATCAGTCTTCTATAACACCCAGTGCTCATTACATCACGTGCCCTCCTTAATGTCCATCACCCAGTTACCCCCATCCCTCTGCCCGCCTCCCCTCCAGCAACCCTCAGTTTGTTTCCTGTGATTAAGAGTCTCTTATGGTTTGTCTTCCTCTCTGGTTTCATCTTGTTTTATTTTTCCTCTTGTCCCCTATGATCTTCTGTTTTGTTTCTTAAATTCCACATATCAGTGAGGTTATATGATAATTATCTTTCTCTGACTGATTTATTTTGCTTAGCATAATATCCTCTAGTTCCATCCATGTTGTTGCAAATGGCAAGATTCTTATTGACTATTTTCTATACTATAAAGAGTACTGATTAAAATTTATAAGAATCTCATTATATGAAGAAATAAAGACATTATATACAATTAAAGAAATAAAAATCTCAGGTCCTTACTTTACAACAAGCCATATTTTCTAGAATGTGCAAGACACAGCTAAAGCAGTGAGATGGATTTTTGTATGGCCAAAGGATCTGTTGGCATTTTTTTAATGGGTCATCTTCATATCCCAGTCTTACTTTGTTCTGCTCATGATAACTCTATAGACATGTTTGAAATCATTACACCCTCCACAAAACCAAAACAAGATATTAGCTTTTCATTAAAATGTTTCATTTTTAGAGAAGCTCCTGGCTGTTTCCCAAATCTAGGTTGGGTTTTTAATATCCCATTAAGAGAGCCAGCTTAACCTGGTGAGATAAAAATGGACATTAGGACAATCTGTGTCCCACTGTTATTTCGACAATAACTTTGGATAACTGCCCAAGACTTTTGTGCCCCAGTTCTCCATCCATAAAATACTTTGCAGTAGGTGTTCAGTGTTTGTTAAATGAATGAATGAAATAATAATAACCAACATTTACTTGGTGCTCACAACACGCTAGGTAGTTTACTCGCATTATGACTCTGAAGCTCTATGAAGTGGATGCGGTCATTAACTCTAGTTTATAGAGGAGAAAGTTAAGCTTAATTAGCTTGCTCAGAATCATACAGCTAGCACGGTGTGATATTTGAACCCAGGCTACCTAAACCCAGTGCCTGTGTTCTTAAACATGCTATGATTGAGGCTTCCCGGCTGGCTCCAGGAGGAGAAAGTCAGCTAAAAGCAACTAACAACACTCCAGCTATGCTCTGCCTGGTGAACTTACTCTGTGTTTTGTCTCATCGTTATACCTCTTGAGGAAGGAATTCAGCAGGGCTGGAATCTCTCACTGTGTGGTGTCAGTGGTTTTGGGCTCAGGAAAACTCTTTAACCTTTTGTGTCTTGAAGATTGCATAACTAGGGTCCCTCTAAACCAAAAAGACAGAGTAACTGACCTCAAAATAGGTACTGCCCTTTAACCCCTTTGGGGGTAAGTCAGGGGCATAGAGCTAAGTATCACTGCCATCTCTTCCAGAAATCTAACTAGAACACCTTCAAAAAGAAATCTGATATCTTGTAGAACAAATGGCCAATAGATGCTTTAGACCTAGATGGCAGTGGCTGGGGGGTTTGGAGGAGGAGGCTGCACCCCAGTTTATCGAAGCCTCAGAGTATCCTAATTCATATTTAGAAAGTGTATACATGGGCAGAGAGGCTGAGTTGCTAGGACTCTAAAAACCTTCATTTCATTTTGAAAGCAGTCAGTGCCTATGTGAAGTTCGAGATGTGATTCTATGTTCTTCCTGATGGTTTAGAAACACGTTCCATATTTTGGAAACATATTGAAATCTGATTTATATAGTGAACACAATCTAGGGCGTAAACTGAATATTTTATAAAGCTGAAGTTAAGTGAGAGGGACTCTAGTGACATCGGGGTGTCAAGGGTGTGCTGAGACAGAGCTAACCCCGTGGGTCTTAAATAAAATTGGGGACGGCTGCATATGTGAGAGGTCAAGGGGAACTCACAACCTATTAGATCAGGCATGAGTGACCGATATCAGAACTAAACAGGCTTATAAGCGTCCCTAATCTATTTAAAAAACATCTTTAAAAAAAAATGCAGGTTGGCTGTGAGGAAGAGAACAGAGAGGTTACCCCCGTCAACACAGAGGAGTGGATAGGCATGGAGCAGAGGGGAGAGCTGTGAAGGAAACAAAATGAAATGTGATTTCTGAGTGTTTTCTTAAGCAGAATTGCATATTTGAAAGAGATTCATGCTTCATAAACTCTCAAAAGTACTTATCAAAACACAGAAGACATTTTAAGTGCCCCCTCTGCAAAAAAACAAACAAAACCCCAAACAAACAAATTACACCCTCCCCCGCAACTAGTAAGACTGCGATACAAGCCTTTAGGAAGCAAAATACTCTGTGAATTTTGGAAGCCTACCATATGTCACTGTAACACAACGGAATGTTGTTTTAATGGCTCTCTTAACATACCCTGTAGTGTCTGAGTATTGGATGACACAATATCTTCCTGGTTTAATTGTGCATTTCCCTGCTTCCTTTGGTTTCTGTCTGTCGAAACAAATATTTTAATGTTGACGCATATAAATATAAAAAAATTAATAGTTAATAATGGAACAATATAGTATGCTTGAAACATTTAAAAAACTCAAAGCAAAGTCCACATAAAACACTTTTTAAATTTTCAGTAGGAACCTCTAAAAACAGAGTTCTGTGTTAATAATTTACCTTCCAAATTAGATTCGGGGAGAGACATTTTAAAGCAGTTATTCAAACCAAGTACAATGCATAATTATTTAAAATGGGTGTAAAAAATGGAGGTAACTAGCTCCGAAGAAATTATGTAAAAGAAAACAGTAAATGGTATTAAACTGTTAACTTATAAAATTGAGTACCATAAATGTTCAAGGTACATTTATGATATCTCGGCTCGATTACTTGCATTTACTTCAAGTGTTTTTCCTTGTCAAGATATCTTAATAGCTGCACTTTAATCATTTGAAACGCATTTGTATGCATTTAAGATATTGTGTTTTTGGAATCAAAATCTATTAGGAAACATCTGAATGTCTGATGATATGTAATTATATTAATTAGGAACAACGACAACAACAACAACAAAATGATAAAATGGCTCGGTGTACTCTAAGACACTATAAATAATAACGCAGTCAAGAATGAGGACAAACGGAGGTGTTAGTCATAATGCCGTATAGGTAAAGATCATCTTTTCTTCTCACCACACGTCCTCTTATCTCTGTGTTAAATTTAAAGGAAACTCCTCTTTTTAAAGAATTTAAGAATAGTGAAATGTTATGATTAATTTAATATCCTGGGTAACAAAACAATTGCCACACATATAAAACTTTTCATTTTGGGTCATACGTTTCAAGGAAATATACTATAATAAGGTGACTTTAATATCAAGACTAAGTCAAACAGTTGTATTGCTTGGTGCTTCTGAAGGTACTTTCGTCTTGCAGTGTCGCAGGGCCATCTACAGAAACAGAAGTAATCACTGCCTATGACAACAAAGAATTCTGGTTATGGGAGCTTACGGCATTTTCTTCAGTTCTTCTTTGACTTTATATAAATAACACCCTTAGTGAAATGGTTTTCATAACTTTTCCTAATGGTCTTTTTATAGTACAATAGAGACTTTTATGTTAGATGTTTTCTTCAAAACTCAAAGTCACAAACGACTTGCAGTAACTTAATGTTCTATTTCTTAATTTATGTCTGATTTCATATACTACATTATTAACTAATATTATAATATAAAATGCGATATATAACAAAATAATATATAGTATATTACTAAGTCAGAAGTAAATTCAATCTATCCATCATCCATCTATCCATGATCTATTGTCTATATATCAGGTAAAATCACTGTAATATTACATTTATCATTTGCACGACTACATTGTTTTAAACTCCAAGTTTAATTCGGAGATCAGTGAAGGGAGCATATCCTTTTGAGCTTTAAAACTTTGAAACTCTGTAGTACATGTCTTACTCTCCCCCCCCAATGAAAACAAAATAATTAACATTTCACAAGGCTAAGAGGGGGGCAAGAACATTCTATTCTTTTACCCCAGGTAAGATGGTTTATTTTTAAAAGTATCTTGCAGAGTCAGAATTACAGTTTTACTCATTTCTCTCTCATTGTCTTTTTATGGTAATACTGTTTGACTTCCAGCTACAATGGTACAGTTATGTCTAAAAAAAAGATTAAAATCATAAAAATTATCCACCTTATAAGAACATTATGACTAAAAGGAGAGGCTCCTGAAAAAGTCTTTTAATGTTTTGGAAAAACATGTATCATGTGAGAAAAAGCATTATTATGTTGAGTTTAGGAAAATGTATTTATTTCCCAGTGGTTCTTTTAAGGGAGTTGACATTTCCCATGTTAGACCACATACAAAACAGGTGCATGGCTACGGGGGAGTTTATTTTCCCAGCTGACCTAATCAAATCGTATAGATCCACTTAGATTTTATTCACGGGAAGACACAGGACGTGTATATTATTGTTGATTTTTTAACTCAGGAGAGTTTAAGACAAAAGGTAGAACCCAATAATCTGGTGTTTCTGTGGAATTATGAAGGTAAGTTAATATTAAATATTTGATTTTTGTGCTAGAGGTTGAGATATTTGGAAACTGAGGACATGTTATCATTGCTTTGAATTGACCACCAGGCAGCCTGAGTAATGGCAGTCACATCACTCTCATTGATTATACATCCAAATTTATTAGTGGTTTTTAATAGAAATATTTTATATGCTCTACTAGGATAACTTTTAAGGTAACTCCTTATCTTCCTAGAGCCTTTCTTGCCTCCAAATGTTTACTTGAGTCTGCATCATAGCAATAGTTCCTTTTTACTGAGTGCTTACCACATGCAAAACCTTTTGTATGAGTCATCCCAATTAAACCTCACGAAAATCCTTCTAACGTAGGCATTATTATTATTTGTACTTTACCAATAATGAAACCGAGGCTCAGAGAAGTTAAGAAACTCGCCCAAGGGTCTGTTCATGAATGTCAGAAATGGGATTAATTCAGGTCTGTCGAACTGTAAAATCTGAATTCTTTCTACTACACCAGCATCAGACTCCAGACCTTAAATTCGTCACCAACGAGGCAATATTTTGTTAAAAACGCATACATTTCTTAAAGATTAAACATTTCTGAATGCTTTAACAAATTGTCCTTAACTCATCACATTAACTAATGGGCCGCTTTTTTCTTTTGAGGGTCTGTTTTGTTCCTGTACATGACGAATTCAGTTTTATTATCTAGCATTCTTTTTCTATTTTTACAGATTGGATTCTGTTACACTGTGATGTTCCAGATCTTTAAAAGTGACTTACATAGTTAAGTATTTCACATTTCTAGTTTCTGCTGATTTTTGTGGAAGTCATTGTCTTATCATCGCAGAAGATCCCCAATTTTATTTTTATACCTCTCGGTGGGCAAAGAACTGAAGGCCAGGAAATGCTTCTGTCTAGAAAATACCACTCATTTATTTTTTTGGATTTTGTTTTATGTTATTTTATTTTTTTAGGTAATCTCTACACACAACATGGGGCTTGAACTCATAACCCTGAGATCAAGAGTTGCCTGCTCCACCGACTGAGCCAGCGAGCCGCCCTGATACCACTCATTTAAAAAGAATTGAAATCTGAGTTTGATTTCACAAGAAATGATCAGCAATGCAGAAAAACTGCTTCTGATGAAGAAAGGAAATAAAGATAATGAAACACCAGTTAAGGTTCATGGCCATCATAATTTTCCTTATTTTACATGCAGTGGGCACTTCCCTTATAATTTCTATTGCATTGTTTTGTATTTACTTATCTGCTGTTTTGTCAATGTTCTATAGTGTCATGATTCCTCTTTCATCATTCAAATACTTTATAATTTCACCGGAACAGGACCCCATGTTCTGTTTTTTTTGCCTTTTTTTTTTTTTAGATGTGTTCTTGAAGATCTCAGTGTTTGTTTGTTTTTTTAACATTTTATTTATTTATTTGACAGAGAGAGAGACACACACAGCGAGAGAGGGAACACAAGCAGGGGGAGTGGGAGAGGGAGAAGCAGGCTTCCCGCGGAGCAGGGAGCCCGATGTGGGGCTCGATCCCAGGACCCTGGAATCATGACCTGAGCCGAAGGCAGACGCTTAACGACTGAGCCACCCAGGAGCCCCTTGAAGATCCCAGTGTTATGAATAAATCAGCGCTCAATAAATACCTCCTGAAAGAAAGCTGAAATAATCATTTCTGCATGAAGGGAAGAATTAACACCATTAACTAGGAATTAAACTTTATTTGTTTGTTTTTAAAGATTTTATTTTTTAAGTAATCTCTACACCCAATGTGGGGCTTGAACTCACAGCCCCGAGACCAAGAGTGGCATGTTCTACTGACTGAGCCAGCCAGGCACTCCAAGTTTTATTTATTTTTGAGTCAGAGGAACAAGATGGAATTAAATACCCTTTTATAATTATAAAATCACAGTGTACTTTAAAACACGTGCTTCTTCATGAGCGAACACCAACGGATTAAGCTTTCAACAAACTTAGTTTTTCATGGAAAAATCGCGAGGAAGAAAAATGTTTATTACATTCTATAAAGGCGAAGTCTTAGGCTGGGGGTGGTGAGTATCTCACGGCTCTCAGTTGCAGGTTTTTAAAATGGAAATGGAAAGAGCATAGAAAACTTAATGTCTTTTGGCACAAGAGCATCACACTTTTCCTGAGAAGCTGCTAGGGTTTTGGTTTGTGGGCGTGTTACCCAGGCTACTCATCCTTCATTAGGAACCCAAGAACATTGGTTTTACTATGTAGTTTGTCCTTCTGTATTAAATTTATTTGTAATTATTTGCCAGCTCTTATGGCCTCATATTGTTTGGATCTGGACAATCCGGATAAGCCTTTTCCATGAGAGAAATCTAAGGCATAAGAAAGAGTGATGCGCTCAGAGCCTTTTTTTCTACTTCCGTCTGATCTTTTCCCTTCTTCAGCCTGGTTTTGGGGTACAAGATAAACACCAGGTGCAGCTAGCAATAAAACTTATCTCTGAAGACTCCAGAAAAGATTCATGGGTCCTCTTGGCACGTGCCTGATTTACAATTTAGACATAATTTTTGTTTGTTTGTTTGTTTTGGACAATGACTGAAGTAAGGTCTTGTGGAAATGGCCCAGGATATTCCTGACTCCATAGCTGTCTCCCTTCCACCCCACCAAAGTGCTTGCTGAATTTCTCGAAGCCGGGACAGCAATTAGACCCATAAAAATGAAGTTCATTAATGAAAACTAATTGAAAATTAATTCACCACGACTCCAGGGAAGAGCTCTCATTTGAAATGTTGTGTTGTTAGCGAGTGAGTCTCTAATCATCAGAGCATGGCAAAATACTTCAGAATGACACATAGGTTAATGAGGTAGGGAAGCGTCAGAAGAAGAGTCTTGTAATGCTAAAATAGCCACCACAATCCAAAGGGCAGCCTTGCCCCTCCCTTCTGGCTTCCCTTTCTGCCTCCTTCTGCCTTATTGTCTCATTGTCACTAGGCCGAGCACACGCCACGTTGTTATTCCTTCCCCCAACAAATCTTTCCTAGAGAAGAAATTCCACAATAGCCTCCAAGTGTTGATTCCTAAATACGACTTTTGCAAATGCCGATGTATCTAATCCCTAAAACTTAAGGAGCCCACTTTCTCGTTTTTTAAACGTTGATTATGGAAAATATCAAATGTCTACCAAAGAGAGAATGCTATAATAAAATCCTCTCACCCAACTGCAACAGTTATCTATCAGAGACTTATTTTAAACCATATTTTAGTTAACTCAAAAGAGCAAATATTTAGAGTATTTTCTTTCTCACAGAATAGATATTATGTCAGAACAGGCTTGCTTTTCTTCTTTCTTTCTCATTCGTCTAAAAAATGTTTATTAAAGGTATTGTATGTGCCAGATGGAACCAAGAGAGATGGGACATTTCTTCTTTAAAAATTCTACCTGTATCTCTTCTGAGGGGTCATCTGGGATCTTCTTTGAGCAGAGGAGATAGGTTCTGATTTTATGTTTATATTTATCGATTTTTCTTTCTCTGTTAGGTCCCAGCTATCATTGACATTTTACCGTGTCTTTTGGTCACTTCAAGTGGGATTGTTCTCCACAAAGACATCTATCTTCATTTTGTTTTTAACACATTTCATAGTTATGCTGGTATTAAAAATACTGGTGAAGTGGTATGTGAGGGGCGCCTGGCTGGCTCAGTCAGCAGAGTGTGCAACTCTTAACTCAGGGTTGTGAGTTCAAGCCCCCCATTTAAGTAGAGACTACTTAAAAAAAAAATCTTAAAAAAAAAAGCGCTATGTGAAAGGATCTGATGAATCACTGCCTTTCTTTTCTACAGTATTATTATTTTTGACAGGGAGAAATTAAGGGAAAGATTTTGAAGATAAGTTTTTTTCTTCATTTTGTTATCCTCAGTATCAAATTGTATTTCCTTTATTGTCAGTCCTTTTAGCAAATCTCATCTCTCAACTTGTCCAAAATTTGTTATTCAAAGATTATAGCTTCAATCTCAATCCAAAGAAGGTAATAAATATAATCTCTTTGTTATATCTTACAGAAAGTTTTTAAGAAAGCTATTCAAAACTATTGAACTATCCTGGAAATCTTTAGTATATTCTTTCAAGGCATGGAATTTAGACACAGTAGAGCAAGGTCCTCTTAAAATCCCTTCTTTTTTTCACATACTCCTGTGTATATGAGTTTAATCTCTCACTTCTCACAATGAGTCATTTCAGAACAATTCTGCTGTAGTATGTTCTTTAAAAAATTTTTTTTAAATGTATTTCCTTCCATGTCACATTATTCTGATTTGTCAACTAAATTATTTAGGCAAATACATATTTATGGTATTGCTGTGCTGTTATGTTTTGAAATAGGAAATTTTAAAATGGAAAAGAGGAAACCTGACAGAGTAAAAAGTTAAACAGCCTATGAAAATGCCAAGCACTGCCCCAGGTGGCGTAAGAGATTGGCATTGGGCTCTGACTGTGATTTTGTTATTTATTTCATTGCTAAGAAAAGTGCTTGTGTAATTCAATTTTTAAAAGAAAACTTGATAGAATACTAGCACCCACAACCTTATTAGTAGTAGAGCCAATTTCAGTGGGGAAATGGAGACAGGCAGAAGACATGTGAATTATCTTAATTTTGAATATTTCTATTTAATTTATCTGATATTTTTGGTCAGAGATTTTGCTCCTCTGACCGAATTTCTTTTGCATTTACAGTTATTGATTTGAAGAAATATCACATCGTCTATTTTGGTTTCCTTCCTTGTCCCGCTCTGGGACATACCAGTAAACTATGCTTTGTAAGAAACAACGTGATTATAACACAGTAACATGATGATAGCATGATAACAGGACTTGGCAAATAGGAAGGAAAATTGACTTTAGCTGAAGAGATCCATTAGGAGAGAGGAGCCCAAGATTGGATGCAAGAAGCAGCACATAAAGTTGTCTTCTCCTTCACAAAAATACGAGCTTATGTGTAGCACAAGTACTGAATGAAACATACGGACACATTTCCTGAATTTCTGGACTGGTCTTTATTTTGAAAAGTCATACCCATTTTCTGTGTGTCAAGTTTCTTGGCAGTGAGGGGAATTTTAGAACATGAGCAACATATTTGAATGGCAGTATCAAAGGAAAAAAATATATAATATATATATTAACACCCGGTCAATTAAGTATCTTTAATTTTCCTTAGATAACTAACAATGGAAGTTATAGCTGAGACTTGATCTTGTAAAATTTTTTTAACTGTAAAAACACACACACACCACCACCACCACCAACAGAAAAAAAGAATCTTTGCCGTAAGTTGAGTTTGAGCATTTCAAAGCTGGTATTTGCAAACTCAGAAAAAAGAGCCTTTCATTAATCCATGATTTTGGAAACAGTTACTCTAACCCACAACCACATACAAATACAAAAATCCTAATGGGACTATTTTCTTACTAAGCCTGTAACAGTTTACATTCACCTAATGGCCTGGGGTTATGAGCAAACTACTCAATTAGAGAATTTAGGCTGGTTGCCCACATATTTTAGAGCAAATTATCCTTTCACAAATGCAGAACCCCCTATATAAAACGCCTAACCAGTATTTCCTGTAAAAAAATACTATTCCCTAAATTCCCACCTTGAACCTACTAAGAATTTCTCTTTTTGCTAGGGCAAAGATTTTATGGAAATATTTGTTTTTATATCACATACCTTACTGTTGGTCTTCCTGTGGGCTTGTGTTTTGACTTTAAAGCAGCTAAGAAATTATAATCAAGACACTCCTAAATAAGATATTTCTTTTCTGAGTACTTTTGCTAAGTACTTAAGCTAAGAACCTTAAATTGGAAGGCATAGATCCTGCCAATTCTTTGATAACAGATCTTCTGCTTGGGGGGTTAAATGAGTTTCATGGTTATCCTTAACACTTACTATTTCTTCTTAGGCCTCTTTCATTTAAAAGGGGGTCGGTGCTTCCAATCTATAAACACCCATTAAAAGTTCTCCACCCTTTTATACTTGGCTGCCGGTCTTAATTGTCTGCAGATGGGTGGGTCACTGCATTTTTATTTCAAAGTAGAGATTTGCAAAATGTAAACGAGCCTATTAAAAGTTCTAAATCAAAACTCTCCACATTCACTAAAGGGATCCATGTATGAATGGAGATAGAACACAATCTGAAAGTGTCTTTTGTAACAAGCATTTTCAACCACATCTAGGTAAAATTGTATATCACCACCAAAGCATTACCCATGTATTCGACATAAACACTGCATTGTTAGAAAGGTATTTAAAAATTTCAGGCAAAACTTGGAACTAAGGAAAATATGTGTTTGCAGAACATCATTTTTTCTTTTATTGTAGTTGATAGACAAGAGATGCCACGTAACTTATCCCACATTATACACGTTCACTGGGTTGCGAAGAAACAAAAGCATTTTTATATTTTAGACAACAAAATTGAAATTCAATACAATAGAGACCTGTGGTACTAACCAACCTATCTGATTGCATTGAATATAAAAATCTTAAAATGTGACAATTTTTGGTTCACCTACTAAATTATTCATTTCTATACTGGTAAAATTCCTTTTTAAAAAGTAAACCTCAATTCACAGTTGCTTGTGACTGAGAACTGAAACCTGAGCTAGTTGTTCTTGGCACTGTGGTGTTCTGGCTTATCTTGCCTAAGGGACTGACAGTTTATCTCAGATTCTACGGTTTCTTCCATTCTTCTTTCACTAGCATTTCCCCTAGTCTTGCTTTTCATTAGCCCACCCTGATGGCTGACCACTTCTAATCAATAAATTAAACAGAAGGAAAACACAAAAGTGTGCTTCTTTTATCTCTGGAAATCAAACCCACCACAAACCGAATTTAGTCTGATTTCTCTGGGTCTAAAATAAAATACCCCAAGTAGCACAAGGTATTTGCTAGAAGACCTGCACTGAGAACCAGCCTTAGATATTCCTCATCTTGCCATGGAGGAGGCAGTGGGATTGCTTTGGACTATTTTAGTCACTTTGGCTTTGATCCCCATAATCTGTATCTGGTGGTCAAATTAAGGTTTGACATCTGACAACTATATTTCCTTCATCCTTTCTCTAAATGCAAAGCACAATTTATTTAATTTTAGGGGAATGGGGTTTTCCCTAAACTCCAGTTTTAATATACTGATTATAGTGACAGTATTTAAAAGACGGTCCAGTGTTTCAGATTGCATTTTCTTTTTTTACTTAATTTTTCTGTGTGACAAAAGGGAAGCGGAGGTTGGGTATCTAAATAGAAACAAACAAACAAACAAAACCCCAATTTAAGCTACTCTCCCTTAGCTTGCAAAAATACATTTACAAGCTCTCAACAAAATTTTACTTTTAAAAGCCATTTTAATATTTGTTATCTTTTTCTGAGTAAAATAAGCTGATGCTTTTACATGTGGATCTTATTATGTGAAAAGCTGTCTAAGCCTGCTATTGAACATAATCATATGAATTACGAACTGTGACTTTATTTCTTTTATAATCTTTGTAGTTCTTGCCATTACTTTTACATGTCTATGTCTGGCATTATGTAGCTTTGAAACTATGCCAAAAATATTTATTGTCGTATATCTGGCATTCTCATACTATGTGGCTGATTTTGGTTTCCAACCTGGGCAAACCTTATTAGCAGATACAGTTCTTAGCATTTGTTTGAAAAAAAAAATCATATGTAATTTTAGTACCCCCCTGAAATACAACCTTTTGCACTCTTTGAAACATGTATGGAGTCGAAATTCCAATGCTTGAACTATCTCTTTTTCCAATGTTGAGTAATTTTTCTGTTATGAAGCACATAAAATAGAGCAAAAATAACTACAACAAAAGAAACATGAAAGAATGAACTTAATTGAAAACCAGGACATTTTGAAAAATTCACATGGATGGTCTGTGTAAAATATTTCCCTAGTATGCGAATCCCAGGAAACTGGGGTGGGGTCCGCATGGTACAATGCAGTGCTCGTACTTTGTGGTTCCACGAACTAATAATAATGATAAGAAGCAAAATATGTATGAATACTTCTTTTGCTAATCTCTTTGCAGCTTGGCTGGTAAAATTCTTTAAGGAAATGTTATGAAGATAGTCAGTTCCTGTACTGGTTTATTGTGCTCAGGACAGCACAATGCTCTTCATGTAGTTCATGCTCAATATATATTTGTGTAGATAGAATGAACCATTAGCATTATTAAAGATGTTTTTAAGGTATTATTAAGATGTTAAGGGATATTTCTATTTCTTTTAAAGATTTATTTATTTATTTTAGAAAGAGAGAGAGAGAGAGCACACTCGAGCGGGAGGAGGTGCAGAGGGAGAGGGAGAGAAGCAGACTCCCTAACTGAGTGCAGAGCCCAACGCAGGGCTTCATCTGAGGAACCTGAGACCATGATCTGAGCTGAAACCAAGAGTTAGATGCTTAACTGGCTGAGCCACCCAGGCGCTCCTAAAGGATATTTCTAAAAGAAGGTAAAGCCCAACTCATACAAATCTAAAATGAACTCATATCAAATATTTTATTTAATGCATGAATTAATGAGGGAACCAGTAGAATGTTATAAGAATTCAAAGAACTACATACATGTGGGCAATATGGAAAGTTACAATACATTTACAAACAGAGGCAATACTGATCTATATACAGGGCAATAATCAATTGTATTCTACTGGATATAATTTGTTTGCCTTTCTTTGGACAAAAATCATCTGAATTATCCATTTTCTATAATTTACAGAGTAATAAATACCATGTACTTTAGGTAGTAAACGTTCTATTATTTTAAATTTAATATAAATTATATAAATTATATTATTATAAATTACTGTATATATTCATTAATTTTTTTTGAGTACCTATTATGTATCACTGCATTTGAAGCTGAGGATACAATGGTAATTCAAAACAGCCCTCAGAGATCTATAGTTCAATGTGAGAGACAGACACTGATAAAAGCAGCACAAAAATAAATGTACAATTGTAACTGATCAGAGCCACAGAGGTGTCTGAGAGAAGTCTGCAAGGCTCTGAGAGGGTAAAATTTATAGAATGGTAATCTCAATATAGGTTAATTTGACTTTAAGTGGCATCTACATTTCCCGATTTTTGTATTTATCAAGGGTGATACTATAAATTAAAAACCTATTTTTTTATTTTATTTATTTATGTTATTATGTCACCATACATTACATCATTTGTTTTTGATGTAGTGTTCCATAATTCATTGTTTTCGTATAACACCCAGTGCTCCATGCACTACATGCCCTCCTTAATACCCATCACTGGGTTAACCCCTCCCCCCACCACCTCCCCTCTAAAACCCTCAGTTTGTTTCTCAGAGTCCATAGTCTCTCATGGTTCGTCTCCCCCTCCGATATCCCCCCCTTCATTTTTCCCTTCCTATTATCTTCTTTTTTTTTTTTTAACATATAATGTATTATTTGTTTCAGAGGTACAGGTCTGTGATTCATCGGTCTAACACAATTCACAGCGCTCACCATAGCACATACCCTCCCCAATGTCCATCACCCAGCCACCCCATCCCTCCCACCCCCACCCCTCCAGCAACCCTCAGTTTGTTTCCTGAGATTAAGAGTCTCTTATGGTTTGTCTCCCTCTCTGGTTTCATCTTGTTTCATTTTTTCCTCCCTTCCTCTGTGGTCCTCTGTCTTGTTTCTCAAATTCCTCATATCAGTGAGATCATATAATATTTGTTTTTCTCTGATTGACTTATTTCACTTAGCATAATACCCTCTAGTTCCAACCACGTTGTTGTAAATGGCAAGATTTCGTGTGGGGTTTTTTTTGGATAGCTGCATAATATTCCATTGTGTGTGTGTATATATATACATATATATGTGTATGTGTATATATGTGTATATATATATATATCACATCTTCTTTATACATTCATCTGTTGATGGACATCTTGGCTCTTTCCAGACTTTGGCTGTTGTGGACTTTGCTGCTATAAACATTGGGGTGCACGTACCCTTTCGGATCCCTACATTTGTATCTTTGGGGTAAATACCCAGTAGTGCAATTGCTGGGCCAGAGGGTAGCTCTATTTTCAACTTTTTGAGGAACCTCCATACTGTTTTCCAGAGTGGCTGCCCCAGCTTTCATTCCCACCAACAGTGTAGGAGGGTTCCCCTTCCTCCGCATCCCCACCAACATCTGTCATTTCCTGACTTGCTAATTTTAGCCATTCTGACTGGTGTGAGGTGGTATCTCATGGAGGTTTTGATTTGGATTTCCCTGATGCTGAGTGATGTTGAGCACTTTTTCATGTGTCTGTTGGCCATTTGGATGTCTTCTTTGCAGAAATGTCTGAGAAACCTATTTTTAAAACATTCTATCTTTCTGAGTCAATTACCCAGACAAAACCTAGTAATTCTCCAATACACAAATAAGTCTAATATTCACATACTTCAGTATGGCCTTTCATACTCCTGCACCCATCAGTCCCCCTTGGGTGAGGTAAAATGGGAGGAAGTAAATTCCTAGACACTTTCCAGTGTTGGCACGGTGAAATCCAGTTTCCCTGGGGCATCTTCCAAAAACCAGCCTATTATTTGCTGTTGGAAGCAGAAACACACAAAGAGGTAAAAAGGGATCTGAAGAGCACCTGGGTGGCTCAGTCGGTTAAGGGTCTGCCTTAGGCTCAGGTCATGATCCCCGGGTCCTGGGATGGAGTCCCTCATTGGGTTCCCTGCTCAGCAGGGAGTCTGCTTCTCCCTCTGACCCTCACTCCACTCTCGTGCTTTCTCTCACTCTCTCTCTCTCTAATAAATAAATAAAATCTTAAAAAAAGGGATCTGAAGATATTGGGGAGAAACATTGATAGTGTTTGCCACACCTTATCTGGTCCCCTAACATCTATTCTCTTTTTCTTCCTGAGTACATGGTTAGGCTACATTTCCCAGCCTCCTTTGTCAAGTGTGGCCCTGCAACTGTGTTCTCATTAATGCACAGAGTGGAAGTGATGTGTGCCACTTCTGGGCCTAGGAGAGCTCCATCCATACTGTCGTTCTCCTTCCTGTTGGCTGGGACTCAAGAGTGACTCAGCTTTTATACTATAAAGATAATGACAGTGACCTAAGCTATGATGGTGCAACATGACAGAAGGACTGGGGTCTCTCAATGACTTCACGGAGCAGAACTTCCTGATGATCCAAAGCAGTCACACTGGAGTGTTAGGTAAGAAGTAAACCTCTTCTTCAAACCTCTTGGTTATTGTTGGGTCTCTAGCATGGTAGTCTGGTCTTTTTCTAATTACTACAAGATAGTTTATTCTTATCATAATGTTATATTATAGATCCATTTTTAATTATTTTTGATTTCTTCCATTAGAATACATATCATAACATATTGTAAGAGAGCAGGAGATTTGCCTATCTTTTTCTTGCCGGCAAAAAACCCTCAATAAATACTTATTTAGTGAATAAATGAAAGTGTAGTTACCTTGTCCTACAATAATTAAAATTTATAAAAGCACAATACAATTAAAGAGCTTGCTATAATACTAAATTAGGAGTGATACAGAACAAATGGTAAGGGTTTAATGAAAAGTAATCCAAATGATTAATGAGATAAATATTGATATATTAAAGATGGATAGAAGATAAATGATACAATCTTGAAAAAACAAGGCTGAAGGGCACCTTGGAAAGTGTCTTTTCACACTGGAAAGGTGATTAGAAAGAGGTCGCCAACTGTTTTCCATGTCTGCACAGGAAAAACTAGCAGAAAAGAGCTTAAACTGACTTGACAGAAATAGTGATTAAACATTAGAAAAGGCTCCAGAGTAATATTGTGGAATCTCTGTCCCTGTTGAATTTTAAGGACAAACCATCTGTCTTAGACATTTCAGGCAGAGTCTTGCAGGAAGAGAGAGGTCTGGATTAAATGACTCCTTGATCTGGCTCCTTTTCAATTCCAGGAGTCTTTGTCACTATACAGGGTATCAGAGGATCTGGCAGTGACATCTTTCACTCTAGTGACCAGCCAGACTGATTAATAGGCTTCCCCTATCTATAACTTGAGAGAGTTATTTCTCTGTATGAAGCTGATGGGGTGGGGTGCATAGTAGGGAGTAGAAAGACTAATTTTCCAAAATAATGATATTAAAAAAAAGTATATTTTGTACCTAGAACTCTAAGATACTGAGTAATTTCCATATGATCAATACAAATTAGAAAAGTCCTAAGATTTTTGACACATTTTAAGTGCTAGGTTCTATTTAATAAAATTCATTTTTATAGCAAGATGGAAAGATAATGATTTAATGTTGACTTTGAGTTGACACAGAACAGAGAGAAACACTACTGCTGATATCCATTTATAATACTTATTTACACTGGTATCGTAACACTAGCAACAATTCTATTTATGAATTCTGCATTAAAACTTATACTATATTTATATTACTCATCAATAATAATGTTTGAAAGTCCCTAAAGACAAGCTTTCATTAGGAAAGATTTTCTTAGTCTTAGAAGTTTGCTTTTTCATTACTTAATAATATGGAAGCTATTGTTTTAAAGGAAATATTTTTTTCATTGGGATTTATATATTTTTTGCATTTTGGCACTGAATTATACAAAACAATTAAAATGAAGGATATAGGGGTGCCTCGGTGGTTCAGTGGGTTAAGCGTCTGCCTTCGCCTCAGGTCATGATCCCAGAGACCAGAGATCGAGTACCGCATGGGGCTCTCTGCTCAGCAGGGAGTCTGCTTCTCCCTCTGCCTTTCCCCCCTACTCGTGCTTGTGCTCTCTGTCTCTGAAATTAATAAAATCTTTAAACAAAATAAAATGAAGGATTTCCAACTTTACTAATAGATAATTTTAGTGAAACATTCCATGCTCTAAATCCAAACATAAACTTTTGAATTCTTCCGGGAAAGGTGGAAAAACCCTGCTTTTATATTCTAAGATGTTGTAGTGATTGATTGATTGATTGATTGAGTTAGTTAGTTTAGATAGTTAAATGGTAGACAATAACAAGTTACAACTCAATGGGAGTTTTTTTTCACCAAGGGGGGGGGGAAGTCTAATCAAATTTAGAAGGAAATCTTGACTTCTTTTTATGTAATGAATCTTGAAAGTAAATGTTGCTCTTAAACACATGAAGTGCTTGAGGGCCACTGGTCTTTGCATATTATGCCAGTGTTAACTAACATGGTAGATAAAAATGTTCTCAAATCACAGCAGTAATTGTGATTCTCCCCTCCGCCTTTTTCCTTTGGAAGGAATGATCCAGACACCTGACATTTTTTGATTATGTACCTTTAGATGGATCAACACTAAAAAAAAAAAATGTGATGTTTTCTTTTACTCTCCTCAAAACCTTTCCCCGGAAAATTCTTCATTTGTCAAAAGGAGAACTTTGGAGGTGGTTTTGGAGAGAGACTTAGAACATTTGTAATTTGAGGAAGATTAAATCTATTTTCAAGGAAAAGAAAAAACACGTGAAGTGATGTTCAACCTCCCTCATAATTAGAAAAATGCAAAACTACAATGAGATACCATTTTTTAAAACCTATCATACTGTTGAAAATAAAAATGTGATCATACATTTGGTTGTCTAGGGTGAGGAAAGAAGCACACTCCTGGTGGGAACGTGATTTAGTACAATCTCCATGGAGGGTAATGGGAAATACCTATGGAAAGGATAGTTACATGTATCCTTTACAGATGTATATTGACACACAAAGAAATGGCACAAGCACAAGGTTTTAGACTGCTGTGTTGTTTGTAGTGGTATGAGATCAGAAACAACCTACATATCCATTAATGAAGACTAGATGAAGAATGCTACATGCTTTCAATTGAATGCAGCCACTGAAACTGCTGAGAATTGATTCTTAAGATATATGCAGATAGTGTTTCTTTGTGTAAGAAAAAAGAGAAAGAAGTATATCCATATATTCATAAAATATATCTGAAAAACCCAAGAACTGCCAACAGTGGTTGCCTCCCAGGAAGGGGAACTATGCTACCCGAGGCCAGGGTGAGAGAGACACTTAATTTTTCTCTATGCCCTTTTGCAACTTTTGAATTTTGTATCACATGCATGTGTTATCCATTCAAAAATAAACAAAATGGGGGCGCTGGCTGGCTCAGTTGGAGGAGTGTGCGACTCTTGATCTCAGGGCTGTAAGTTCGAGCCCCATATCAGGTGTAGAGATTACTTAAATAACTAAAACATTAAAAAAATAAAATAATTAAAAAAGGGAAATATTGTGAATAGTATAATAACTCATTTATTCTTAGTTTGAGGATTTACTTACATTTAATACAAAATTATCTTCAGTTTCAACATGTAGAATTAAAGCAATTCCAAAATTTTTTAGATTCTGCTCATACTTTGCGTGGGTTATAATAATGGATTATAATTAATATTGAAAATATGAAAACACACCTCAAAACAATTTAAAAATATGCTCTATGTAAAGAGCACAAGATATCATTCTTTTCTCCTTCACCCTTAAAGTATGAGGTCCTTGAAGCCAGGGACCCTGTACTCGTTCACCTAGAAGGATAGAATGGGAAGAAACTACTTCTTTAAAAAATTATTTTAATTATAAAATATGTATTATATATATTTCAAATTTGTAGTTGTTTTCAAATTGACCTTAAGCAACTGCCAATTTATACTTCCACTAACAGTGTATGAGAGTACACATTACAAATCACATCTTAAGTAGAATATTTGAAGTATTTTACTCCACCATCTCAGAGAAATAGTCATAAATAATTGGGCTAAATAATTTAGATGGAAAATAAGAATAACTTACTGATATATAGGTAGAATTCCTAAAGGAAGCATAAGGTCTCTGAAGTACTCTGAAAGAGCCATTCTGCAAGAGGTTGAAAGTGAAATTTAAACAGCCTCAGTGTACGAAAAAATGGAGTAGTGCATTCTCCAGTGATATCATCTCAATAGAAATGATTGAAAGATTTCCAAAACAGTAAGTTACTTCTCAATAGTACAACAATATTTCTAAGATATAACAAAGGCAATTTGCTCCTATTCATCTGTTGTGGAGGGTCAAGCGTTAATGCCAGAAAAATTAATATTAGGGGCGTTGAAAGATGGCATCTGTAAAGACAACTGAATGTGATGAGAATAATTTAAATTTGCTATGAATCATTACAAAGAGAAATAATATTCCAAAGTCTTCCATCAAGTTCTTTTTCCTTTTTTTTCTTCCATCAAGTTTTGATCACCAGTGCCATCGTGAACCATACTGGAGCCTAAGGCAAAAGGAAAAATCAGTAACACTGATCCTGTCCTTATTTAAATTTTTGATATTTTATTCATCATGAATTCTTCTGTTTGATTTTTTAAATCAAACATCATCCTTGGAGGAAACTGCTACGAAGCTTCTTGACGGGGATTGTAATGATGTGTTCACAGGATCATATGTTGTCTGCAAGATTTGCCCAAGTAAGATATTTAATGTCAATCAATGAAGATTGCTGTATCTTTCCCTTCTGGTTTTCCCTCCTTCACATTTTCCCTTGTATTAGGTGGCTTTGCAGTTGGCTCAGGCATTTTGGGGATCCAGCTTAGGGATAGTTGGAGATGTGTTTTTGGGGTTTAGTGGGATGTATTTACATGGTTTATAGCCACTCCTGTGGCTAGCCTTCTCAGGCTAAGAATAACTTCTAGGCATACTCCCATTGTCCATTCTGACTCACTTGGCATGGTGGTATGAAGGTGCAAGGCCACAGGCTATCAAAAAATGAGTGGGACCTGGGTAGTGGGAATAAATTGTTAGTGGAGCAGACACAAGGTTTGCAATGTATGGAGCCAGAAGGTAGTCTGGGGAAAGTTCTTTCACTCATCAGATGAGTAAAATTCTAAGTGGAGGGTTGAGTTCTCATTAACATCTAATGAAATTAAAAGTTCTTTCCTATACAAAATGTACTTGATAATGCACACATGCAATTATACATACTTCACATTTTTTTTCTTTTTTGAGGGGAATTGTGCAAAATAGTTTATCAGAATTCCTGTGTTTGTAGGGTACATACCTGTAGCAACACTAAAATTACAAGCATTCTATGGATTTTCTGCATCCCAATGTATTGTTAGTTCTCTTAGCCTAACTGGTTTATCTTAGCCTGACAAAGTCTTGCGGTTTAGGAAACTAGGTATGCAAATCTGCCATTAACATAGTGATATAGGCAGAGAGCACACAAGTGTTTTAGTGATGAAACTCCTGCACATACTCATCAAAAAACCAGTGTAGGTAATAGGAGCGATAAGTTACACATCTTTCAGCTCATCGCAATACAGTAACAAATTTAAAAATGCATTTGTATTGCTCCTTCACATGTTTTAACTTCAGGGTTAAAATTTTTTTTTTTTTTTAGAATTAATTGATTATTCTAACATTCAGATTTTTCTGGAAGAAAGTATCCTTTCGGAAGCCAAAGATTTAAATGAAAGATTCACAAATCCTCAAAGTATCAAAAACAATCTTATTACATTGGGATTTTCACTAAAACTGTCAAAATTGTGCAGAAAAGAAACATTCATGAGGGCCAGGAAAATATAGATTATTAAAATCACAACAGAGGAGATAAAGATTATGAGAATCAGGACACTTCCAAAGAGGAAATGAAAAAAGCAGAAGAAATAGAAAATGGTAAAGCAAAATAGAATTGTGTAGTCAACAAAGGTTGACAGCAGCTTCAGGCTGATGACTTCATTGACTTTATTTTTTTTCTTGTCAATATTTTAGAAGAGGTTTTTTTTTAAGTTTTTATTTAAGCACCAGTTAGTTAACATACAGTGTGATAAAAGTTTTAGGTTTACAGTGTAGTAATTCAACACCTCCATACGACACCTGGTGCTCATCACAAGTGCCCTCCTTAATCCCCATCATCTATTTCACCCATCCCCCCACCCACCTCCCCTCTGGTGACCATCATTTTGTTCTCTATGGTTGGGTTTGTTTCTTGGTTTGCCCTCCTCTCTCTCTCTTTTTTTCCCCTTTGTTTTGTTTCTTAAATTCCATATATGAGTGAAATCATATGGTATTTGTCTTTCTCTGACTGACTTATTTTGCTTAGCATAATACTTTCTAGCTCCATCCATGTCATTGCAAATGGCAAGATTTCATTCTTTAAAATGTTTTTATTTTATTTTTTTAAGAGAGAGAGCATGTATATGAGTGTGGGGGTGTGGAGCAGAGGAGAGGGAGAGAGAGAATCTTAAGCAGGTTCTGCTCCAAGCACAGAGCCTGCCTTGGGGCTCCATCTTATGACCCTGAGATCATGACCTAGCCGACATCAAGAGTCAGATGCTTAACCAATTGAGCCACCCAGGTGGCCCAAGATTTCATTCCCTTTTTAATGGCTGAGTAATTCCATTGTATGTATATACCACATCTTCTTTATACATTCATCAGTCAATGGACACTTGGGCTGTTTCCATAGTTGGTTGTTGTAGATAATGCTGCTATAAACATTAGGGTGCATGTATCATTTTGAATTAGTACTTTTGTATTCTTTGGGTAAATACATAGTAGTGTAATTGCTGGATTATAGGGTAGTTCTATTTTTAACTTTTTGAGGAAACTCCATACTGTTTTCCAATGAATAGACTATTTTTCCAAAGAAGACATACAGATGGCCAACAGATACATGAAAAGATGCTCAACATCACCCATCATCAAGGAAATATAAATCAAAACTACAATGAGATACCACCTCACACCTGTCACCATGGCTAAACTCAACACTAGAAACAACAGGTGTTGGAGAGAATGTGGAGAAAGGGGACACCTCATGTACTCTTAGTGGGAATGCAAACTGGTGCAGCCACTGTGGAAGACAGTATGGAAGTTCCTCAAAAAGTTAAAAAGAGAACGACCCTATGATTCATTGACTTTAATAAGGACTGTGGTCTTTCATTATGGCCTGTTACAAAAACTAATGTCATCCAATACTTTAATTAAAGATGTTTTTTCCCTTCAAAATTGTGACTCTAATAATATTTATATAGAATCAAACAGAATATAAATTGGGCAAAGAGATGTTTTTAAAAGGATATTTAAAAATTTTTAAATAATTATACTCTTATGGGTTTATTCTAAGGCAAAAAAAGGTCATAAATGTTGTTTTGTTTGTAAATTATTTTCAACAAGACAGACCTTACTTATACTGGATGGGTTTTCAGACTTAATCAATACATTGAAAGCCCTCAAAAGCTGTGTTTATTCTATGCAACACAAGACAACTAGACATAATAGGACAATATACGCATAATGAAAGTGTTAACCAATAAATAAAGCAGACAGCAAATCCTGCCCCCTTACTGTGGAGCCTATGCTGGCTCTGTCCAGCACTGATTAGTTGGCTATTATTGTTCTCTACTGCTGTGACTGAAAACTCTATGTAGAGCTTTAAACTTTTTTACCAACTGAAAACCCGCCTGTGGCTTTATCCAGTAATGGGAAATAACTTTTTGACAATAGTAACCTGCAGTCGAAAACACCCATGCAGTGTTGTCCGGCAACACAGCTGCTATGAGAGGTGAGGAAAAGGGCTCCTAGCACTCTTTAAAGATATTAATAAGTGTGCAGGATGTACACCATGTGTAGCTCATTCCTTTAATCTGGTAAGAGAAAAAGCTGCCTCCACAGTTGTTAACCACATTGGCATTTACAGCAGTTATTTTCCTTTCAGGTTCCTCTCATAAATGGAGTATTTTACATACATATATCAACTTGGATTTAAAAAAAAGGCCATGTAGGGGCGCCTGGGTGGCTCAGTCTGCTAAGGGTCTGCCTTTGGCTTCGGTCATGGTCCCAGGGTCCTGGGATCAAGCCGCGCATCGTGCTCCCTGCTCAGCGGGAAGTCTGCTTCTCCCTCTCCCACTCCCCCTGCTTGTGTTCCCTCCTCGCTGTGTCTCTCTCTGTCAAATAAATAAATAAAATAAAAAAAGTCTAATATAATGAGTTACCCATTATAAAGCTGTTAAAGCCTTGCAACATAGGCCAAAGACATTTCATGCATCCTAAAACATATTTCTCAAAGATGGGGAAGAAAAACCTCAACACAAAAAAAGCAAAAAACTTATTCAAAAAGTTGATAAAAATAAAATACACAATTTTAACTGTAATTCAGAAGGATGCTTCAAAATGCTTCCATGAGACATTTAAGAATTTGAATCACCTGGGGCACCTGAGTGGCTCAGGCCATTAAGTGTGGGACTCTTGATTCCAGCTCAGGTCATGATCTCAGGGTTGTGAGATCAAGCCCCACATCTGGTTCCACACTCCGTGCAGAATCTGCTTGTCCCTCTCTCTCTGCTCCTCCCCCTGTTCATGCTCTGTCTCTAAATAAATAAATAAAATCTTAAAAAAAAAAAGAAATTGCCATTTTTTAAAGATTTATTTGTTTTAGAGAGAGAGAGAGAGCATATGGGGGAGAGGGTCAGAAGGAGAGAGTCTTAAGCAGACTCCATGCTGACTGTGGAGCCAGTCGTGGGGCTCAATCCCATGACCCTGAGATCATGACCTGAGCTGAAACCAACAGTCAGTTGCTTAACCGACTGCACCACCCAGGTGCCCCAGAAGGGCACCATCTTTTGTCATCTTTAAATCTATTCATAAAGAACTGAAAATAATTTCGGATAAAAAATTAGTGGAATATAAAACAAATGTAAAAAAAAGGTACACAATCAATAAAAATTATTCTGACAAATAACCAAATCACCAAATGCAGGAATTCACTAGAAGGAAGAGATACATTTCAAATAGAAATACTGAAAAGGCTCTAGGATTGTCTGATAATCCAATTAACAAAAGGAGGGAACTATATGAACACAATAAAAAAGGATTTAAAGTTCTTGTTGATTTGACTCCAAATGGCTACTCTGATAAAAGTAATATAAACTCATGCCATTACAACAAGGATATCAAGGCTGGGTAACAAGTGTCATTGATTAAAAGAATATTTCGGATTAATTAGTGCACAAGGAAACTTGAAAGTTGCAGACATCTTGTAGCACATTCTAACGAATCTAACAACCTGATAGCACTTTCTCCACATTTGACAGCCATTCTAAAAATTTACCATATTAAGACAAAGCTGAAATATTTGCCTAAACTGCCAATAATGAAAAAAGTTTTTTAATCAACCAGAAGACTGAATTATCTTTCTACTTTTTATAGAAAATGATAAGGGGCGCCTGGGTGGTTCAGTCAGTTAAGTGTCTGCCTTCGGCTCAGGTCAGGATCCCAGGGTCCTGGGATTGAGTCCCACGTTGGGCTCCTTGCTCAGCAGGGAGCCTGCATCTCCCTCTGCCCCTGCCTCTCTCTCCCTGCTTGTAGTCTCTCTTTCTCTCTCTCTCTCTGTCAAATAAGTAAATAAAATCTTAGAAAAAAAGAAAATGATATTACAAAATCATTGTCACATGGAGAGGCAGTTAAAAAGTATGCAGGCTCAACTTTGATGTGGCCAAGATGGAGAAAGCCTACTAGATCCTATCCCTCAGATGATTACAACTAAAATCTCTCTTTAGACAAAATACAAAAAGCAACTATCCGAGGACTTTGAAAACTAAAGAAAAGCAGATAGATTGGGGAAGAGAGCAAACCTGGAGAAGTGAACCGTATGGGAGTGAGTTTCCCATTTTTTCTTCTTTTTGCTCATGTCTTAAGCCAAGGGTGGGCCCCTGGGAGAGCTGGGGCTTTCATACAGCTAAAACTCAGAGAAATCCTTCCTGTCCAGAAGACCAGGAAAGGGGATCTCTGTGGGCCAGAGAATGTAGGAGTAATACTTTTTCTTTCACATCCTCATAGAACTAAGGAAAACAGTTTACTTTCTATTACTAGTTTATTACGAAGGTTACAACTCAAGGCAGCCAAATAGGAGAGATGCATAGGGCAGAGTATGGGGGAGAAGGGATGGCACAGAACTACCATGCCCTCTCCAGGCGGGCCACCCTCCCAGCACCTCCATCTGTTCACCCGTCTGGAAGCTCTCTGAACCCTGCAGTTTAAGGGTTTTTATAGGGAGTTTTAAGTATTTTATAAATCTCTATCAGGCTAAAGAAGTGCTTCTTTGGACCCTCACTTTATACCACGTTAAAAATTAACTCAGAACGGATCAAAAAACTGAAGGGTTAAAATTATGAAACTCTTAGAAGAAGACCTATGGTCCAAATATAAAACTTTCGTGTGTCAAAGTACAATATCAAAGGAGTGGAAAAACAACCCCCAGATTGGGAGAAAGTGTTTTACATTATATATCTTTGAAGCGTTTAATATGCGGAGAATATAAAGAAACTCTAAAGTCAAGAACAAAACTCTACAGGTTTTAAGATTTTATTTATTTATTTGAAAGAGAGAGAGGAGCAATCCGGGAACCCTGTTATCATGACCTGAGCTGAAGGCAGACACTTAACCAATTGAGCCACCCAGGCGCCCCTCCTTAAACTTTTTAAGTTGTTCACAATTTAGCTACATTCAGATCTGCATGGAATTTTATTTATATATTCCATCTGTTATAGATGGAATAATACAGCTTGAATGAGAGGTTTGGTTTAGTATCTACTGTTTGGGAAAATTAGCTCTTATGCTTCCTAAAAAATGAGTTGTATAGTTAGGATTTCCAGTTGTCTAATTTCAGAGGTTTGTCAAGGAAATCAATTCTACGGTCTTTCTCATGTATTGATTGGTTCATGTCTTACAGTTGCAAGTCTTTTCCTCCATCTTCATTTTTCCCCTCTTTCCTCATTTCTTAGGACTTTCTTTTTCATTTCTCTCATCTCTTTTCCATTCTTCCTTCAAGCTTTTGCAATTTCCTCCCCCCCCCCCCCGCCACTGACAAATCCCTGGCATTTTCCAATTCTCTCCTTCTAGAAGACATTTTTTCTATACCCAGTTTTCCATTGGTGGTCACTTTGCAAATCATCATGACTTAATTCCTGTTAGCTACGGCTACACATGTTTTACTAAGCTCCTGAGGGCAGAAAATTTGTCTTTCAATATTTTATGCTTTGTAAAACACCATGTACTCTTATAACTCATATTAACAATAAATCTCAGTATAAATTAGCTAACATTACATCTTCTTTGTTTTATGTGTAAGCTTTAAATGCATAAGAGTGAAGACTCAAGTTTCACCAGCTACCTGATTTGTTATGTGTATCATTAATTTTTAGGTAGCATTAGAATGCCACCTTTTGGAATTACTGGGCACCAAGACAAGAATTTATTTTAACCTCAGTTTATATATATTTTGTTCCAGAATAAGCAAAAGAAATCTTTTTCCATTGTAAGAAGAAAAGGCTGCTCTCTTTTTCAATAACTGGATTGAACTCACGTAGAATTGTCTACATGCCAGGATACCTTGGGTTCTAGTTTTAAATCATGTCTTTCAGAACAAATGGTCTCTGGAATTATGTATTATTGATGACAATAGGAATCTTTACTATTAGACTTGATAAGTATCAATATCAAAATATATAGATATTTTCAGAGTTATTTCACACCAGTCTAGACTCTGTTTCCTCACTTTTTTTATTGGAACATGGGAACCACACTTAGCACACATTTACTTCAGAAAAGTGTGATGAACAAGTCCCACCCTGAAGTGAGCAGATATTGAGGCGCTGCATTGCTCATTCTGCAGTATACTGAGCTCTTGGCCTTTGTTGCTGTGCTTTCCCTGATTTGTTGTCCCACTGCTCCGAGGTACTATTTTTTTTTTAAAGATTTTATTTATTTAATTGTCAGAGAGAGGGAGAGAGCACAAGCAGGGGGAGCAGCAGGTAGAGGAAGAGGGAGAAGCAGACTGCCCGCTGAGCCTGGAGCCTGATGCGGGACTCGATCCCAGAACCCCGGGATCATGACCTGAGTGGAAGGCAGACGCTTAACCGACTGAGTCACCCAGGCGCCCCTCCGAGGTGCTATTTATCTTGTCTACCAAACCCACCTTCAGGCGGTAGCTGAGAGTAGCTTGCAGGGTACCTCTCTCTTGAGCATTTTTACTCTGGATTCTAAAAGGTGAAACAATCTCAATCACAGGATTTGAGGAGTATGACCTTCTTGCTATCATCATCCAGGCTTACTTGATGAGCCAGCAAAAATATTTTGCCTAATTAGAATGGTGTATATTGGCCACAGCGACTTCTTTCAAGACACGTTTCTAAAGGCAAGGGAAACAAAAGCAAAAATGAACTTTTGGGACTTCATCTGGATATCAAGCTTTTGCACAGTCAACAAGAGGCAACCACCGAATGGGAGAAGATATTTGCAAATGACATATCAGATAAAGGGCTGGTATCCAAGATCTATAAAGAACTTCTCAAACTCAACACCCAAAAAACAAATAATCCAGTCGAGAAATGGGCAGAAGACATGAACAGACACTTCTCCAAAGAAGACATACAAATGGCTAACAGACACATGAAAAAATGTTCAACATCACTAGCCATCAGGGAAATACAAATCAAGACCTCAATGAGATACCACCTTACACCAGTTACAATGGTAAAAATTAACAAGACAGGAAAAAACAAATGTTGGCGAGGATGTGGAGAAAGGGGAACCCTCTTACACTGTTGGTGGGAATGCAAACTGGTACAGCCACTCCGGAAAACAACATGGAGTTTCCTCAAGATGTTAAAAATAGAGCTAGCCTACAACCCAGCAATTGCACTACTAGGTATTTACCACAAAGATACAGATGTAGTGAAAAGAAAGGGCACCTGCACCATGATGTTCATAGCAGCAATGTCCACAATAGCCAAACTGTGGAAGGAGCCAAGATGCCCTTCAACAGATGAATGGATAGAGAAGATGTGGTCCATATATACAATGGAATATTACTCAGCCACCAGAAAGGATGAATACCCACCATTTGCATTGACATGGATGGAACTGGTGGGGATTATGCTAGGTGAAATAAGTGAAGCAGAGAAAGACAATTATATGATTTCACTCATATGTGGAACATAAGGAATATCGAGGAGGACCACAGGGTAAGGGAGGGAAAACAGAATGGGAAGAAATCAGGGAGGGAGACAAACCATGAGAGATTCGGGACTCTGGGAAACTGAGGGTTACAGAAGGGATGGGGGTGTGGAGGGATGGGGTAACCAGGTGATGGGTATTAAGGAGGGCACATGTTGGTGATGAGCACTGGGTGTTATATACAACTAATGAATCGTTGAAGATTACATCAAAAACTAATGATATATGTTGGCTAACTGAATGATAAAAAATTAAAAAAAGCTTTCTTTTGATGCCATAAAACATTACCACAATGTTAGCATCTTAACACTCATTTATTCTCTCACTGTTCTGTAAGTCAGAAATCTAGGCACACCGTGACTCAGCTGGTTCTCTGTTCTGGGTTTTACAGGTTGAAATCAAGGTATCAGCAGGTTGTGTACCTTTCTGGAGACTCAGGGGAGACTTTGTTTTGAGGTTCATTTAGGTTGTTGACAGAATTCACTTCCATGCAGTTGTAGGACTGAGTTCTGTTTACTTGCCAGCTGTCCACCAGGAGATGTTCTCATATTCTAGAGCCTGTCTACATTCCTTGGCTCATGCTCCTTCTCCTCCATTTGCAAGATCGGCCACAATGGGTCAAGTCTTTCTTATGCTCTGAATCTCTGACCTCTTCTTCTGCCTCATCTTTTGCCTCAGCTTCCCTCTTCGGCCAAATCTCAGTGACTGACTCCAGCTAGAGAAATTTCTCTTTGCAAGGGCTCAAGTGGTTAGACTGGGCCCACCTAGATTATTCAGGATAATTTTTTAAAAAGTAATCTCTACATCCAACGTGGGGCTTGAATTTACACCTCGGATATCAAGAGTCAGATGCTCTACCAACTGAGCCAGCCAGGCGCCCCTATTCGGGATAATTTATAACTTTAATTCTATCTGTAAATGTCTTTCACAACAGTACCTGGATTAGTGTTTTACTGACTGACCAGGAGATGGTAATCTTGGATGGACGTCTAGAATTCTGCCTACTATAAGGTTTGAGACCCATATGATGAAAATGACATTATTTTTGGAGAATGTATAAAGACACTTGAACAAATATAGAGTTATGCCATATTCCAGGAAGGAAAGGCTCATGTGGAACGATATTTTTGCACCTGAAATTAATACACACCATTAAAGAAAGTTTTATAAACATTGAAATGGGATTGGGGGGAGGTTCTTGATAATCTGATTCCAAAGATAAGAATAAATGAATAAAAATGACAGAGTAGGAAAAAAAAAGTGTATCCCCCAATTCATTTTATGAGGCTAATTAGTATAACTTTTATGGCCAAACCCAAAGAAGGACATTACCAGAAAGAAAAATCACAGATCAGTGTAATATAGTAACGTTCAGCAATGAAAATGAATGAACTAATAGACAACATCCACATGGGTGAATTTTAAAGACATAATCTTGGTCAAAAGAATTCAAGACATGAAAAATACTCACTCTAGGATTCTATTTACATAGGAATTCAAAAACAGGCATAAGCTATATTTTTAAGAATGAATAACTAGAAAGAGTGTGAAGCAAGAAAGTAAATATGCTAATAAACGTGGTGGTTATTTCTGGGCATTTGGGGGTTATAAGGGATGAGATACACTGGGGCCTTTTGGGATATTGGTAATGTTTTGCATTTGACCCAGCGGGGTCACATGAGTAATTTGGGTTACAGTCTTTAAGTACTACACTTCTTTTTTGTGAACTTTTCTGTGTTTGCTGTATTTCCCATCACAAAAAATAATTCCAATCTTCTTTCTTCCCCATACTTCCTGATTCTTCCTCTAGTTAAAAGCATCTACAGTGCCTCATAGAGACTCAGAGTTGTTACAGCAAGACTGCAAAGAGAACAAACAATTTAGTCTTTATTTTTCTTTAAATATTTCATATATTTGTCAGAGAGAGGGAGCACAAGCAGGGAGAGTGGCAGGCAGAGGCAGAGGGAGAAGCAGGCTCCCTGCTGAGCAAGGAGCCCTGGGACTCAATCCTAGGACCCTGAGATGACAACCTGAGCTGAAGCCTTAACCGACTGAGCCACCCAGGTGTCCCAATAATTTAGTCTTTAAAAACAAAAACACTTCCAAAGTAGGTTCTCAAGAATAAAAAAAGCTTTGACAAGAGAGAAACATAGCATCTGACTCTATTTTCCTTCTAACCCTGGCCAGATAAGCTAAAAAAAAAACAAACCCTGAATTGGGAGGAATATATGCAGTGTAACTCTGAAGAAGATTGGGGGTGGGGCAAGATAGGGAAGGATGAGGTTTGATGGGAGTGGTGGAAAAAGAGATCAGTGTGGCACCTGGGTGGCCCAGTTGATTGAGCATCTGACCCTTAATTTTGGCTCAGGTCATGATCTCAGGGTCCTGGGATGGAGCCCGGCATCAGGCTCAATGCTCAGCTCGGAGTCCGTTTGAGATTCTCCCTCTCCCTCTGCCCTTCCCCCCACTTGCTCTCTATCTCTCAAATAAATAGATCATTATAAATTATTATTAATAAATAGATTTCATTTATTTGAGAGAGAGTGCATGAGTGGGGGTGAGGGGCAAAGGAAGATGGACAAGCAGACTCACCACTGAGCAGGGAGCCTCATGGGGGGGCTCCATCCCAGGACCCTGGGATCATGACCTGAGCCGAAGGCAGATGCTTAACAGACTGAGCCACCCAGGCACCTCTAAAATCTTTAAAAAAAAAAAAAAAGAGAGAGAGAGAGAGAGCATCAGGGTTAGTAGAGTGCCAATTTGGTAGACAGGGCAGGAGGCCTGGGCTAAGAGCGGGGGGACAGGACCCATGGGCAGAAGGAGCTAGATGGGGGTTGTGAGGGGTAGCTGATTATACACTTTCAAGTTGGGAGGGGGTTACGGACAGCACAAACCTTCAGCCCTCCCCTTGCCAGGCCCAGTCTCTCTTCTTCTGGAGCAATTACCTATGGAATTTTGTCTCAGAATTAGGTTTTTGGGATGTCTGGCTCCTGGCTAGTTCTTCTTCGTCTCCCCCCTCTTGTTTTTTTCCCCCTTACAACAGACCTTGATGGCTCAATTAAAACTAGAGAACAGATCATTAGCAAGTGGAAAACATTTCTTCCCTGTTCTCTTAGGAAAAGATATTCTGAGGTGAGGAGATATATTTGCATTAACTACACAGGCCTTTTAAAAAATATACTTTGAAACAGCAAAAGATGAAAAATGAAATGGTTAAATTTCCATATCAAAATAGATGAAATGTTTCTTTTCCTATTTTCTTCTAGATTGGAAAAGTACCTGACCCAGAGTACACAAGAAGTAAAGTTTGGTCCTCTTCTGTTCATCCTTTCAAGCTTACAAAGCTGTAACTAGAGATTTTAACAGTGAGGACAAGCAACTCCACAGTGAATTATCTGGTAGCTTCCAGTATAATATATTACTCTTACCAACTAGATCCTACGTTCAGTTTCTTACTTTACCGTACCTGTTTGCTTTGTCAAAGTTTAAATGTAGCACATTAAAACGACACTCTTTAAAAATTATGGAAACACTATTTTAAAACGTGAATGTAACTAAACAAAATAGAAAAACCCCATGAAAAATGTTTGCACAAAGGGTTAAAACATGTCACAGAGGTAAAACATGACCAAAGCTTTTGCTTGCTTTTCAACCCTTCTCCACTGTTTTTGTGGTTCAAGTATCTTTTGTTTAGACTTGTCATTTCCAAATGACTAGGAAATTGAACGCTCTGTAGCCAATGTTTCAAATATGAAGTGAATGCAGCCTGGGTAGTTTACTCGTGGGCCCACGTATCAGGACCTGTGAAGGGAGTATTCTTGAATTCATTGTTTTAAGATAGAAAACTTGGCTTATGTTATCCATGGGTTTGAAATCAACATCTGGCATTTGAAGCTTACCACACACGGGTGAGGTAAGCGTCCTGTCATCAAATGACCCTTTTTGACGTCCACGAGTGATTAAAGCAAGCACTCCTGGAGTCCAGGCTTAATTTTCTCCACTGGCTTGTTTGGGAACTGGCCTCTTCTAAGCTCTGTAGTAGCATTAACTTGCTCGGCTGCCGGCTGAACGACAGCTGATCCTGGGACTCTTTAAGGCGGAGTCCTTGCCAAACGCACCCATCTCCACCCTCAACCCCACTCGTCTCTCTCGGCGGTCTAGGACCACCAGGATCAATTTCGGGGTTTTCTTTCTCCAGTAAGAGTTGGCAGAAGAGGCTTGAAAACAAAAAGAGGAGGCAGAGGAAAAGAAGTAACAGTAGAGGTAAGACTCCTAATAAATGGCATCCCTGCGACGCGACGATGAGCACCCTACTTGGCCGCGGAAGCCAGATGGACAGGCGTCCTGCGGCCAACCGCCGGACAGGCCCGCCCCAACTGCCCGCCCAGGTCACAGTCACGTGACGGCGGAGCGGCGCGCGCCGGCCGTGGCGCCGATTGGCTGGCGGCGGGAGCGCGGGGTTTGATGGGAAGGAGTTGGCCGGGCCCATCCCTCTGTCAGTGGCGGCTGCTGCCTGCTCCGGAGACAGCTTGCGCGGTGGCCGCCGAAGCTGGCAGACGTGGACGCAAGCGCCGGGCTTTGCCCGCTTCTTGCAGGTAAAACGCTCAAAATGAGGGTAGTTGGGGGGACTCGGCAGAGAGGAAGTGCGCTGAGCTTTTCTCTGGGAATTACGCTCCCGGTTTCCCTGCTTGCCTCTCCCCGGCGCCCCCGCCCCACTCCGAGTGGCCTGAGAGCGCTAACCAGTGTCGCCTCCTGCTCCCCTTGATTTCCCAGCAAAGTGCCAGGGGTGACTCTGGAGTAATAGAGAACCCTTTTGGCAAACCCCCCTCGCCACCGCCTCCCGTGAAGGAGAGGTGGTCTCCCAGCCTTGTTCTCGGAGAGTCCGGGGGGTGATTGGGTTGAGTTGAGCATCAGCTCTTTGGCCCACCTATGTCGAGACGAAGAGTCAGAAGGATCAACGCTAAGCTGTCCCTTTGAGTGTTTTGTCCGTCTCTTTTTGTCTGAGTTTGCGGAGGCGCCACGAATTGGACAGATTGGGAGAGACCGAAAACTGTCAGTGTCATGCTGCTCGGCCCAGTCATGTGGGCGTGGATTACGTGCTGCTCAGAGAAGCCTGTCTACAACCGTTGTTCTTATTTGAGGGAAGGTGGGCGGTGTAAGGGTGGAGGGAAGGGCGAGGTTGCGTAGGTGTCAAACGCACGTCCTTAGGAGAAGAGCAAATCTAAACTACCTCAGTAGTTTTAATTGATGGCTGGCTCGGTTGGTGGAGCATGGGACTCTTGATATGGGGGTTGTGAGTTCGGGCCGCATTGGGTGTAGAGATTACTTAAAAATAAAATCTTTTAAGGATAGTTTAATTCTTTAATATTGTGTATGGGGATTGAGAGAGTTGGTATTAGTGAACTCAGTTTTGCTGATGGTGCCCTCATAGTAATAAAACCGGTGACTCACTGAATTTTCCATGTTCCGCTTTTCCCAGTTGGCGTCTGGTTTATGTCACTTGTTTTCTCCTATCTCATTGGCCTGGGTGTCATCATTAACATAACTGACCCTGTTCAACAGCAGTGTGTGTGCATGTGAGTAAGCTTGGCTTCAGGCATGTGTTCGGACTGGCAGGGAATGGCAGGGAATAATAATCTCTTGTTCTCAACAGCCCCCATAGTTCCATTTTAGGAGGAAGTTGATTTTGAACATGTTTTTAAAAACAAGAGTGGTGCGTTTAAAATTAGAATTCTAAGTTTCTCTGTCATCTATTAAGAACAACGCACCACTGTTAATAAATTTACAGTGTTTGTATATCATTAACTTCACAGAGAATCTAAGAAGCTATATGGCTATCAACCAGGTATGATTTAATATAGAGAGCTTTCTACTTAATAGTCATTTCTTGGTAGTGTTTAGTTCGGAATGGACATCAACTTATCATGAAGACCAGAATTAATCAGTGTATAATAAAAGTGCTTTTAGAGGTGTACTTCTTTTCAGTAATTTTATTTTTGAGCAATAAATGCGGTGGTTTGGGATATTTCAGAATTTCCTCTTCAGTTATGATATTTGAAAGAGTTCTAGAACAAATCACTTTTAATCTTAAATTGAATAGTACAATAGAGAGGCACTGTTGATGGTGACTGAATAGTTTGCACTTAGGTCTGGAACTTGATAAACATAAAAGTTAACTTTCTTGGCTGTTAAAGGCCTGCAAGATTATTTTAATGGAAGAGTCTGCAGAGTATTTTGTTTTATTTTTTAATACTAGAGCAAATGAGGGCAATACAATTTCAGTTAAAATACAAACTGTAATTTGTTTTTCCAATTTTAAAATTATGAAAATAGGTACTTTATAAGAAGTTAGAAAGGTGTCTATGTGAGGAGTATTGTCTGTACTACATGTGCTTCCTGATAATAGTGATAATAATGGCTATAATTTATTCTGCGCTCACTACTTGTTGGACACTGTGCCAAGTGATATATAATTTCATTTAATTCTTAAAACAGTTCTGTGAAGTGTAGGTATTTTCACCACTACATAGATGTGGAAACTGAGATTAGAGAGTTTAATTTACCTAAGACCACATTGTTAGTATGCAGCTGAGCCATATTTTGATCCAGACCTTTTTTACTCCATTATTTTACTTTTCTTGAAGATTTATTTATTTTAGAGAGACAGCAGGGGGCGGGGTGAGGAGCAGAGGGAGAGAGAATCTTAAGCAGACTCCGCACTGAGCACTGAGCCCCACACAGAGCTCCATGTCATGACCCTGAGATCACAACCCCAGCCAAACCAAGAGTCAGACGCTCAACTGACTGTGCCATCCAGGTTCCCCTCCATTATTTTAATACGAACTTGAAGTGAGCTGAAAATTTAAGAATGACATGGCCCAAGATTTTAAATTCTGACACCCAAACCTGAGTGAATATCAGTTAATAGGAAACATTGAAATAATATGGTGGGCATTGTTATTTATTGAAAAACATATTAGATGCCTCCAGCTCTTAAGGTCATGTCAGGTGCCATTGTGATATCAGAGTGGGAAGAGACTATACATTCATGGAAGAGTTCTTGGGGATAAGCCACTTGAGATTGAGCAATCTGTCCACTCAAGGACAAACATTGATTTATGCTTCAGAAAGAAATGCTAGTTATTTGCTTCCCATATATTTTGCATGTGTTCGAAGAGATGGACTAGGAAACGGCAATGACCACAGCAGTAAAAACAGTTTGTATTGAGAAATTAGTTATGTGTCGGGCACTGCTGTAATACTTTCGAATGCATTATGTCACTTAAGCCTTTCGACACTTAAAGAGGGTCCTTAACTATCCTTTTTTTCCTGATGAGGATATTGAGTAACTGAGAGGTTAAGTAACTTATTTTCCCAAGGTTTCATAGTAAGTAATGGGCCACAGGAATTGGAGTTAAGATGTTTGTGTGGCAAGGAGGGAAAAAGTGTTTGACAATAGAAGAGGTATGAAATTAAATTAAATTTATTTAATTTTGTTATGCTTTCATATCTTTTGGAAGATACTACCATTACATGAGTATTATAGCAAATTAGCTTCTTTAACAAATACTGGAATTTGGAATTTTAGGAAAGTTGCTGGAACAATGAGGGTTAACTTGTTCTTTACGATCCTGAAAGCATGGATAGGCATTTAATGACTATTTACCCTAATGTCGTTTTAGAGGACAGGTTTTAAAGCATAATACTCTGCTTCAGGGATCTTAAAGGCTAAGCCATAGTTTGATTCATTAACATCAAAACAATTCTCCAAGCAAATAATTGATGTCAAGGTTGGTATTAATTGCAATATTATACAGACATTTCATATTACACTTAAAAAATGATGTGCAGAGAACAAGTAAAGGCAGTACTTGCAGACTTTCAGTACCACTTCTGCCCCTTGCTGGTGCTAGCTGCCAAAATGATTTGGCAAATCATTTAGCTACTCTTCCATGCAGATTTAAGCATTCAGATTTAATCAGATGAAGGAATTGGGCCACATGATACACTGTACCAACACTGTCTCTTGTGTTTATAACTTACTTTCCACTTCAGTAGCTCTGTTTACCAGCTATTTGAGAATGTCAGCGGTGCTTTCATATATCTAATATATAAATATTCCAATCTAATTTATATAAAGCAGATTTTATTTTTGATTTTCTGTTAATGAGAATAACTATTTGCTTCATAAAAAGTCACAACTAAAATGCTGTGTCTGGCTATGCTACTTAATATTTTTGGGAGCAAATTACTTCACTTCTCTAGCCTCAGTTTCTGACATAATAAAATTGGATGATAGTAGTATCTAAATAATAAAATTCACGTAAAGCATTTGTTTTAGGGCCTACTAGAGATAAAGTGTTTGTCAAATATTTAACTGGTATCTTTATTGTTGTCATTACTTTTTTAAAAATGTTATTTAAAAAAATTATTTATTTATTTTTTTAGTGAACTCTACCCCCAACATGGGGCTTGAACCCGTGACCCCAAGATCAAGAGTTCCATGCTCTATCGACTGAGCCAGCCAGGCACCTCTGTTATTACCTTTAAATATTAAAAATTCTGATTTGTGATGGCTACAAACTTAACTCGGAGGCCTATAACTGTTACAAACCAAAGTGTGTAGGTCAGTTGTGTATAAAACACTGTGCTAGATAACCATACAATTAGTTCCCAAATAGTAGGGAATTACTATATACTTTGAAAGTACCAAGTTAAATGGTTCATATAAATCCCTGCCCACAACCAGTCACCTTTCTTGGTGAGTATTTTTAGCATCTTAAGAAGGTTTTAAGATCTATTTAATGTTTTAACTGAGAAATTTATACTTCTATTCATTAAAGTTCCTGGACTTCCTACAACTGCATTTTAGAAATTTGAATACTGAGTTAATATTGAAGGATTAATAGTACTTAGGTTGCAACTTAAATGTGACTTATAACATTCATTTATAAACACCAGGATTTTTTAGGACAGTTTGTAGATATTTCTGGTCCTAGAAATCACTTTGTAAGTGAAAGTATTTTATACTTAGGATCTTTGTTATTTCTCTAACCAAGAAAGTCCAAGATCGGTATGCCTTATGCTAATCCAATCTATAAACAGTGTTGCAGAGTGAATGTGTTTACTTGGTACTGGTGTCATTTTTTATTACATTAATGGTTTTAAAAAATGTGCGAATTATGGCCTAACATTTTTGTGTGTGGAATGAAGTAGTTTTATACACTGACCGTATGTCACTATACCTGGTAAAGATATGTAAATTTGAAAGTATACCTATACTATTTCTTGTTAAAAGGATAAAAACTTATATAATTATGGACTGGTAAATTGATTTACAATCTAAGATGGCTGATACATTTTCATCCACATGGTAATATTGTAATACATTTGAGAGTCATAGAAAAACGACTAAAAGAAGATAGATACACAGCTAGCTGACATGAAGGTCTACTGGCTTGAGGGACTTAGACACAATTTCAGAGAGAAATGTTTATTTGGGTATTGGAACAGTAGTGAACAGAGCAGAGGTCTGAAGATAGGGTAGCTTTGTGTGGTTTTTTTGTTTGCAGAGGGAGAGGAAGAGTGAGAATTCCAAGCAGGCCCCACAACCAGTGCAGAGCCCAACTTGGAGTTCCATCTCAAAACCCCGAGATCATGACCTGAGCCGAAATGAAGAGTGGGATGCTCAACCTACTGAGCCACCCAGGCGTCCCTGAAGATAGTAGCTTTGAATCCTGTTTCTTCTGAGCTATTGGGCAAATCACTGAATGTCTTTTCACTTAATTTTCTTATCTGTAAAATGGTAATAATGAAGGCTATCCTGTGAAAAGTGCTGGTATATTAAGTCTAATTTATGGAAAAGGAAATTAAAGCTCAGAAGCATTAAATGATTTGCTCAAGCTTACTAATAGTCTTGTAACCGTTATTTTCTTCAACATCCATTGGCTTTCTGTTATTACTCATAAAATGATATTATTCTAAACATTGTAAAACACCTCTAATTCCAAATAACTAGTGTAGTTGGGAGACAGCTGAATGATAGAAATGTATCTAAGCATGTAGAATGAAAGTAGTATAGTAAAACTTTTCTTACAACATTAGGGGACCCACTTTAAAGAACAGCAAGTTGCAAAGTGGTATGAATATACACTGCTAAAATGCCTTGCCATTTAAAAGCCTTTTCAGCTTTATTTTCACTTTTAAATATGTCCTGGTGTGGAAGAAGGGATTTCTTGAAGGGTAGATTCTATCCCAAGACTATCTGAACTAAACTTCCACATAAGTGGAGTTCAAAGAAATTAATGTTTTATAGTATTTTTGGGCAGTATTGCAACATCTAAATTTGTGGGTATAGTGTGTGTTTAACTTAAAAATTTTAAATGCTTTATTTCTAGCTGTGAATTCTTTTGGACAGTTGATGATATTTATCATTGTGCCCAGTTTCTACACATAAAAGATGGGTGGATTATTTTCTCGATGGAGGGTAAGTAAAGAAAACTTTCTTTACAGCGAGTTCTTAGTCTAATATAAAGTGTCATATAAACCTACTTGTGAAAATCTTCTTTGTGGTATAGACTTGAGTAGAGCTTGATATTATACCTAATTCTATTTAATTTTCTTCCTTCCCTTATGAGAAGGAGTAGAACTGTTAAAGTTCTACTTGCTATATAGGTATCTTAATGACTGTTTAACATAATTATTTTACTTTGATTTATGAATTATTTTTATTTATGCATTCATGCACAAATGGTTATCTTTTCTTGTTTTCTTCTTCTGTCGCCTACATTTCAATCTTATTGAACTATTTGAAATTATAGTTGTATGCTACATAATACTTATGTTTTTATGGGCTATATCTTTTTGTTTATTATGTATTTGCTGAAGTCATACTAAATACACTTTTAGGAATTAGAGGTTAAAATTTGAAATGCAGTTTGATTTTATTGGTTAAGGCTTTAGAGGATGTATCTCCAATTTAGTGCTATAAAATAAAAAATATATTAATGTTCTTTTCTAATATGAGAGAACAAACTCAGACAAACTACTTTGCTTATTTTTAACTCCTTTTTACCATAATGAGTCTAGCAATACTGGGTAGACTAGTTGCACTGTTACTGGAAATGCTTTGTTTTGGGTTGGTATTCTATTGACTCTCTGCTCCTCCCTTTAAAACTTTATTACAGTTCTGCTTGAGGATCAAATTTATCTACTTTTCCTTTGTCTTTGTTAGGTTGAACCGTATGAAATTGCCAATATTCAACCATTTTGACTTACATAAAAAGCAATTTCATACGGTTCAATCTAATGTTAACAACTCTTGTGGGAACTACAATGAATTGATATCCATTGCCCTCCTATATTATTGAGTATATAATTGGTAAGTGGTTTCTCAAGTGTTGTATGAGACATTTTGGCTGGTTTTTATTCTGGGTGTCTAAAAAATATTTTTAACAAACTGCTATAATGAAGCATTCTTAGATGTCTTTTTAAAATCTGATCTTCAGAAAAATAGGAATTCGGAATGAAGGTAGACTATTGATTTTGACTTTCAGAGTCCTCAGTGAACTTTCAGCAGTAGTAAATCAGACCATCTTTAGTCTTGAGCTTTTAAATATATGATTTCTTTTGAATAATAATATCTAAGAAAATTTTTCTTGGAGGAAAACTTCTTTCTCTATAAAAGCATGTTCTATTGGGATTAGGAATGGTAGAAATGAAAAAAAAAGAATGGTAGAATTTGAGCTGTTGGAGTTGAAAGTACTGCTAGGACTAAAAAGTCAAGTAGGAAAATGCTTATTTCTATAACCTTATGTAGTTCTGTTTATAATTATAATTCTATTTAAATCTAAATCTCATTAATAAATAGGAATACATATTGCTTGACAACATTTGAAAAAACTTATTTTTGAATTAAAATGTTCTATGATTTTATAAGTCAAAGTGTTTCTAAGTTAGGGGTAACAAGTTTTAATGTCTCATATCTGTTTCTATAACAGACAAAACCTTCAACTGTAGAAGTTCTGGAAAATATAGATAAGGTATGTTTTTTGGCTCTGGGGTGTTTTAATTCATCTTAGGTATTGCATAAGTATTATTTCAGTATATGTATATTATTTTGGAGACTGGACCGGGTTTGGGAATTTACAGATGATATAAAGTAAGCCTGAGAACGTTAATGTTATTTTATTTCAAAAAAAATCGGAAGTCTCTCAGTGACTTAAGAAGACTGTGTCACTAGAACCTGTTAGGTTGAAATTAGATGTATATAGCATGGTGTAAAGCAATGTTACAGATAGGATAAAGTAGATTATAAGATAGTCTGCAACAGTTTTTATCAATCTGAAAAGTCATAAACTTCATTATCAAAGATGGTTATTGCTTAGGAATATTGAGAGTGATGAATAGATGGAAAGAATCTAGTATGGGTCACTGTTTCAATTTTTATTAATTCTTTTTGTAGCCAGATTTTTAAAATTAATTATTTTTTAGCCAAAATTTTTTAGACCTTATACAGGGAGAATTATTATTTATTTAGTTTAATAAATAGTATTTATTGATGTCAATTTCATGCTTGATCTTTGCTAATTTGGTAGGTCAAAAATAGTATCTTAATTTTTTATTTATTTTTAAAGTTTTTATGTATTTATTCATCAGAGAGAGAGAGAGAGAAAGTGAGAGAGCGAGCACAAGCAGGGGGAGTGGCAGGCAGAGGGAAAAGCAGGCTCCCTGCTGAGCAAGGAGCCCGACATGGGGTTCTATCCCAGGACCCTGGGATCATGACCTGAGCCGAAGGCAGATGCTTAACCTACTGAGCCACCCAGGCATCCCTTAATTTTGCATTTAAAAGAGTGACTTGTCATGGGTGCCTGAGTGGCTCAGTCCTTAAGTGTCTGCCTTTGGCTCAGGTCATGATCCCGGGATCCTGGGATTGAGCCCCACATTGGGCTCCCTGCTAAGCAGAAAGCCTGCTTCTCCCTTTCCCACTCCCCCTGCTTGTGTTCCTTCTCTCGCTGTGTCTCTCTCTGTCAAATAAATAAATAAAATCTTAAAAAAAAAAAAAGAGTGACATGTCAGGATAGGCATTTTCATATGTTTTTAACTTCATTTCTAATTTTCTTTTTCATATTATGTTCTTTTTAAAAATATTGAGATATTATATTTCATTGACTTTTAAGAGTTCTTCCTATATAATCTATCATTTAAAAATGTTTTTGTTAATATTTTGATTTCTTTATGAAATTTGAGATTCAATTCAATAATATAGGACAATTTTCTCTTAACAGGAAATTCAAGCATTGGAAGAATTTAGGGAAAAAAATCAGAGATTACAAAAATTATGGGTTGGAAGATTAATTCTCTACTCTTCGATTCTCTATCTGTTTACATGTTTAATTGTATACTTGTGGTATCTTCCTGATGAATTAACAGCAAGACTTGCCATGACACTTCCATTTTTTGCTTTTCCATTGATGTAAGTAAATTGTTCTTTTAGTTGACCTTTCTTCTTTTTGAGCAGTTAAAATATATTCAGTCTCTTTTTATTGTGAAATAGTAATGTTTCAGATTGAGTAAATTTGCTTTTTTTTTCCCTTTTGCAAAGTATTTAAAAAAGTAAACCAACTGTATTAAGCTTTAATTTATAATTCAGCATACCTGAGGAATATGACTCAGTGACATTAGTAATAATGGCTCTATATGAGAATCTTGTAATTCTCTAATAGATGGTCATGCCCCCCTAGGGATATAGGGCAAGGAGTGGGCATTTCAGATTGTGGGTAGTTGTAAGTGAGGGAGGGTTTGTAAAACAAATAAAAAATAACTGCCCCAATGATTCTGAATATATTCTATTCATCCTATCTCTTTTCCCCCTCTTTTTAGTCACTGCTATAAAGCAATTGACTCTTATTATAGAAATATTTTATAATATAGCACTTTACTGAAGGTGTGCCATGATTGAGAATTTTGAGAGACAATTGAATAAAAAATTGGTTCATTCACTCTACAGATATTTATAGGTACCAATTTTGTAGATGTTGGAATATAATGGTGTATGGTATACAAAAATACAAAATCTCTGAATGTAGATCTTAGACTACATACATTAAATTAAGTAATAAGTATGATGAGTATCATGAAAGAGAAGTGTCAAATGCTATGGGAACATTTACCAGAGGCTCTAACACTATCTGTGGTGGAGGTGGGGGTCAGGGAAGAGTCTTTGTATTCATTTTCTATTGTTGCCACAAATTTAGCAGCTTAGAACAACACCCATCTGTTGTATCACAGTTTGTATAGATCAGAAGTCCAGGTGGCTTGACTTGGGGTCTCTGCTTAAAGTCTTGCAGGCCTAAATCAAGGTAATCAATCAGTTGGACTGGGATCTTATCTGGAGTCTCTTGGGGGGGAGAATCTTCCAGGTTTAGTCAGGTTGTTTGCTGACTTGTGCCGCATCTCTCTCACTTCCAGTTCTGCCCTCAGCCCAGGGAAAGCTCTGCGTTTCAGGGTTTAACTGATTATATTAGACCCACCAGGATAATCCAGGATAATCTCCCTTGCTTAGAAACAGCTGAGTAATACTTAATTATATTTGCGAAGTCCCTTCACAGCAATACCTGGATTACTGTTTGATTGTATAACGGAGGATGGAAATCTTGGGGAGGAAGAGAGATAGCTTTAGAATTCTGCCTACCACTGCCTCCCTGAGGAAGTGACCTTTGAGTTTGAGACTCAGAGGATGATTATGTGTTGCAAGAGTGGTGTGACATGGTGGATAATCTTTTAGGCAGAAGAAATGGCATATATGAAGGCCCTCAGGGGAATAGAGAATGGTAGATTTAAAGAATTGAAAGAAGGCCAAAGTCTGGTTTATAGGGAAAGTCTGGATAGTTAGGCAAGGGGTATTTCTTGTGGGCCTTATAATCCATAGTAAGGATTTTAGGACTTAATCTAAGAGTAATGGGAAGCCATTGAAGATTTTTAAGAAGGAATATGATGTGATCAAATTGTTATTTTGAAAATACTATTGAGGCTACACTATGGAGAATAAGTTAGAGCGGAATAAGAATGGATCTAAAGCAGCAAGTTAGGTTATGGTTGTCTAGGGGAAAAATGATTGACAGTGATTTGCAACTGAGTGGAAGAGAAGCAGATGGGCTGAATGAGACTTGAATGAATATTGAAGAGACTTCGGAGGTAGAATTGAAGTAGTATGGAGAGGCTCTTGGTGATTGGATGGGTGTGAGGTGACAGGGAATAATTGCCTCAAGGATAAAATTTAAGTGTATGGCTTGGGAAATTTGATGGGAGTGTCATTCATCTAAATAGGGAATACCATCTAAACAGGGAATCCCATGAGGAAGAGCAGGTTTGCTCATTGAGATTAAACTACCTGTGTTCTATTTGGAGAGAGCTGTCAAGTGGGATGGTTAAGTATGAGTATGAAGCTCAGGAGATAAATTTGAATGGGAGATATTAATTTAGAATTGGGCAGCTTATAAATAGAGCCACCATCTGTTCATTCAGTAAATACTGGGCACCTGCAGGGTGTTAGGTATTGGACTAGACCCTAGTGATTGAGAAAGTAGTGACAAGATCTGTGCCTTCATGGAGCTTACATTCTATTGGGATTGGACAGGTAAAAAGTGAGAGACAAGTAAAGAAGTGCAGTGAAGAAAATAAACAGGGTGATAGAGAGGAACAGGCCTCTTTTGAGAAGAACTAATGTACGAGAAAGAATCAGCTTGGGAAGAGTTGGAACTTGTGGAAGATAATTTATATATATATACAGTGTATGATAGCATATGTATCCATAGAAAGATGTACGAAAAGATTATCCTCAAAATATTAATGGAAATTCTCTTTGGGTGGTGGAATTTTTAGTAGTTGTTTCTTTCCATATGTTTTTTGGTATTGCTTGAATTTTTTACATCAGTGTATTCTTCAGATCCTAAAAACAAAAACAAAAATCCAAGAGTTGAGGGAAGGTCTTTACAGGAAGAGAGAACAAAAAATACAAAGGCTCTCAGGTAGGAGAGAGCATGACTTATTTTAGGGTCAAAAAGATCAGTATAAGGAATGTGTGATTGAGAGAAAAAGTGATAGGGGGTGTGTTTGCAGAATCAGGTAGTATCTGGATCATGGGAGGGTCAATGGCCTAGGAGTTTATATTTCATTTTGGGTGAAATGGGAAGCTTGTAAAGGTTTTAGTGGAAGAATGGCATGATGAGATTTAAGTCAAGAGGATCATGTGTACTGCCTGTGGAGATTGAGGAGGACAAGGGTAGAAACAGGGAGATCAGCTAGGATGCTGTTATAGGAGTTTAAAGGCAAAGATGGATTTGACATCCCAGTGGCAGTGGAGATGAATAGATGACTTGGCAGTATTTCAGAACTACAACTGAGACAACTTGGCGGGAGGAAGTGGAAGGTAAGGGAAAAGAAGGAATTGGGTGATATTTAGGTTTTTTAGTTTGACATTTGGCAGGTGTAGGATCTCTTTTTTTGGGACTGATGTAGTAAAAAAATTTGTTTGTTTAGTCTTTAGTGCAGGGCATATTTTCAAGTTGGAACTCCTGGAGATCACAAAATTATAGCTTTGTATATAGATAAAAGAGCCAAAAATTGAGTGCATGCATATTACCAAATAAAATCTCTGCCATTTTATTTTTTTTCTCTTTTGGAATTTTTTGGAATGCTTCTTATCCCAGGTGTGGCAGTAGATTTCATAATGCTGAGCCCCTTTCCCTTGTTCGTTTCTAGTTTTTTATAAAAAGAGGGGAGAAAAGAAATTTAGAAAGGGAATAAATGTGTTTGAAGCATCTTGAAAAAACTCATTTGACCTCCATTTCCATATGAAAATTGATTTTTTGATTATGAAAGATTTTTATCTACTTGCAAAAGAATGACAGGGAACTTTACTGTGCTAATTGTAATGGCTCTTCACCATCTGATTTACTGGATCTGCTATTATGCTGCAGAAGACTTTTTTTGGGCAAATAAAGCATATTACTAATTGTTCTTAAAAGTAGAAAAATGTAATTTCTTTAAGAATGTCTGTTATTTCTTCAGTTTGATCTTTCTACTATTTTGAGTATGAGGCTCTATTATCCTTACTGTGTCCTTCTGCCTGTTCTGCATCACCTGCATCTAGTATTTCTTGGTTTGTTAGGCTTCAGAGCCATTTCTCACTTTGTCTCATTCACATTTGTGACCTGGTTCTCAGCTGCTGCAGCTTCTATTTCACTGAGCTCTTCACTTTTGGAAGCATAGGCCAGTTATCAAAGAATAGAATTGTCCTCCTGATTGATGACAATCAAAAATAAAATACAACAACGTGAAAGTAGATGTTGTGGTATGTAGAAGGAAGACTTACTACAGGACATTTTCTTTTGTGTGAGCTATTGCCTTAGCTTATTCCTGGACTTTTTTCTTTTGGAAACAAATTTTGAGGTGTAGACCAGGGTTTACTTAAAGAAATGGAAGCAGAAAGAGCAATAAAATGTAGTGTTTTACTTATCACTGTCTATACTGATTATATAGCTTAGAAATCTACCTGATAACTGTAAAAAGTGACTGTTATTTCTGCATTCCAGGTTTCCCAAATGCTTTTACTGGACAGAGAAGTCATGGATTCAGGACTGAGCATATATTACATAATCATAACATATCTTAAAATTATCTTTTGTGATAGAATATCAATATTCTATATAAGATGCTGTAATTTTTATTATATCTTCTTTCCTTCATATGGAGGAACTTGGTATGATTCCAGCCTATTATGTTTTTGCCTCTTAGATTCAGTAATTTATATCTCTGATCTTTTCAGCTATTACTGAAACAAATTATAATCTAAATGCTGAACTTATTTCATAGGAGTCATTAAGGCTATGGTCCATGGTGAGGGAAGGTTTGGATTACAGTTTAAATTTTGTATTTCTTGATTATGCTGCCAAGTATGCATTACTGTGGGAATTGGTTCATTTTCTAAGAATGAACAACCATTAAGCTTTGTCTCCACCCTTAGCTAACTCTACAAGCAATCTTAGACTTTTACTTCTGGATACTTTATTCTTACAGATTATAACTTTCTAGAAATTTCATTCTCTGTAAGATCATTACAGAGGCTTATTGGCATAAAACATTGACTTTCCCAGAGGATTTAACAATATTTTCCTTCTGTTTTTTTTTTTTTTTTTTTAAATTCCTCTTAAAATGGGGTTAGGGAGGGGAAAAGTTAAGCAAAGAAACTGAGGAAGGTTGTCTTATCCCTGTTTTTTTATGTTTTCTTGTTTTTTTTTTGTTTGTTTGTTTTTTTCCTACTTAAATTGAAAGCCATTTGAGGATAGGGCTTTGATCTTACACAGCTTTTAATGCCTCCTTCCTGCTCCCCCTCAAACTAACTGGTAAGGGCGCCTGGGTGGCTCAGATGGTTAAGCGTCTGCCTTCGGCTCAGGTCATGATCCCAGGGTCCTGGGATCGAGTCCTGCATCAGGCTCCCTGCTCCTTGGGAGCCTGCTTCTCCCTCTGCCTCTCTCTCTCTCTCTTTCTCTGTCTCTCATGAATAAATAAATAAAAAGTTAAAAAAAAAAACTAACTGGTAAGAGATATTTCCTCAATCCATCTAGAAGAGTTGACAAGCATAGTTTGTAGCCTTTTGAGGAAAGTTAAACATTTCTTTCATGGCACTCTAATAAGAATACAAAGTACCTTTCATCAACTGTGGTTGGCTCTTAAAGGAGAAGGTATCTGTGAACATCTCTTGATATTTACTCAAGGAGAGTATTTTTTTTTTTTTAAAGATTTTATTTATTTATTTGAGAGACAGAGAGAATGAGAGAGAAAGCACATGAGATGGGGGGAGGGTCAGAGGGAGAAGCAGACTCCCTGCTGAGCAGGGAGCCCGATGCGGGACTCGATCCAGGGACTCCAGGATCATGACCTGAGCCGAAGGCAGTCGCTTAACCAACTGAGCCACCCAGGCGCCCTCAAGGAGAGTATTTACTAAGAGGTTTTGCTAGGTAAGAAATCATTTTGCAAGCATCCATTTTACAATATTGATAGATACTTGAATATTGATGGTTGATAGATATTTGAATATTGATAGTTATTCACTTGATAGAATTCTGTACTTAAAGAATAATGTACTGAGACATAATTAAGAGACAGATCCTGTTCTTGGATGGGAAGATTTAGTATTGTTATGAGATTAGTTCTCCCTAAATTAATCTAAAAATATGTGGTCACAATAAAAATATCAACAGTACTTCAAAAATCTTGGCACACTTATTCCATACCTTTAAAAAAAGGATTTACTTATTTATTTGAGAGAGAAGGGGGAGGGGCAGAGGGAGAAGGGAGAGAGAGAGAATCTCAAGCAGAATCCCCACTGAGCATGGAGCCCAACAAGGGGCTCAATCTCAGGACCCCGAGATCCTGACCTGAGCTGATATCAAGAGTTGGACACTCAACTGAGTAAGCCACCCAGGTGCCCCTCCATACTTTTTAATGGAAAAATAAACACATAAGAATAGTCCTGAAAATTCTAAAAAAGGAGAGGAATGAGAAGCAGAGGTCTGCCAGGCATCAAATACATTATAAAACTTCATTAGTTAAAAGTTTGCTATAGTGTATAAATAGTGTATAAAATAATTAAAAGTTTGGCACAGTGTATAAATAAATAGTGTATGAATTAAGTTTGCCACAGACCAAAGAAAGAGACACAAGAATCCAGAAATAAATCCCCAAAAGAATTTTTGCATATGATATAGTATGATCTTTATGGTTTTTATATATGATAAAATGACATTTCAAATCAATGGTGTTGAGTTATATATAAAAAATTTAATAAATATTTAAAATATATAAAAATATATAAAAAGAATTAAAGTTAATTCAATTAAAGAAAAAAGCTTGATTCCTGCCTTATTCCTTATACCAAAATAAATCACTGTTATTAGTTTGTCGGAATGTGAAGGTAATTCTTGCTAAAGCTTTTGATAGTTAAATAAACTGACAGCATAGTAAACATAGTTCTAAATATTGATACCTGTATATCTTTTCATTTTTAGCTTTATATATTGCTAAATTTCATCTAAAAACAATAAATTGGATGGGGGTTATGTGGTTGTTGGAAAGACAGCATCTAAATTTGACAGAAAGTACTTCATGTATGAAAGTTGGTGAAAAACCTTCCATGTTTTGTTTGGAGGTTTGTGGAATGTTAATCCTTTTAGTAAAAGTGAGGAAGGTTTGATTATATTGATTGAGTTTTAGATATTCTGCTATATTTTAACATTTAGCATTTTTAATTTTAGTACAGTAAAGCACTAAGTATTAAGGATTTAAAATATTTACCATAATTTCTGTTATATTGAGGTTATATTGAGGTTCCAAGTATTCCGTTAGTATACCTTTATAATTTTATAGTGCAAGTCACTAGATTATATATAACAGAAATTCATACTGTACTAATTTTTCAAATAGTATCAGTTTCATTCAGAAAAGAACAACTGGGATGATTTGATGAAATAAGGGAGAGTTTTTAGTATATTTTAGAACTGATTGTATATTTGAACTTACTAATTTTCCATACTAATTCTCTGTTCCGCTACAAGAATCATCTTGTTTTTTTTTTTGTTTTGTATTTTTTTCACTATTTTATTTATTTATTTGACAGAGAGAGAGAACACAAGCAGGGTGAGCTGCAGAGGGAGAGGGAGAAGCAGGCTCTCCACTGGGCAGGGAGCCCAACATGGGGCTGGATCCCAGGACCCTGGGATCATGACCTGAGCCGAAAGCAGACACCCACCCAACTGAGTCACCCAGTTGCCCCCATCTTGTTTCTAATAAGTTTTTCAGTTGATCTTTTTGAGTTTACAAGTGTTGGGGCACCTGGGTGGCTCATTCGGTTAAGTGTCTGCCTTCGGCTCAGGTTATGATCTCAGGGTCCTGGGATCAAGTGTCATGTTGGCTCCCTCCTCAGCAGGGAGTCTGCTTCTCCCCCTCCCTCTGCTCCTCTTTCACTATTGCTCTCTCAAATAAATAAATAAATAAATCTAAAAAAAGTTTATGAGTATTCAGACATTTGTGAACAGCAATAATTTTACCACCTTTCATATTTTTTGTCTGATTTTTTTTTTTCTTTTGGCTAATTATGTTGGCTAGTACCTCCAGGACAATGTTAAGTTATAGAGAAAATAGTGAATATTCTGGACTTGTTCCTTGGGAATGCTTCTAATGTTTCCCCATTGGACATTATTTTGACTTTTGGATTGAAACATTTTATCATGTTAAGGAATTTTCTACCCACATTTAGTTTTCTTTTAAATCAAGAAAGATTGTTGAATTTTGTTAAATGCTATTTCATTATCTATGGAAATAGCCATTTGATTTTTTCATCTTATATCCCTTAAAATGATAGATTATATTAAATATTGAATTCAAAGATTGAAATCCTGAATTCCAGGAAAATTTCTACTTTCATAGTTGTAATCATTTTTTATAAACATTAAAAGTTTTTATTTTTTAATGCTCTAGGATAGTTTAAATAGAACTGGCATCTGTGCTTTATAAGTTTGGTGGTATTCTGAGCTTGGGGCTTTTTATGGAGGGTGGCTCTTAACTTTTTAAATTCAGTAGTAGTTAATCTTTTTGGTTTTCTGCCTCTTCCAAGGTTAGTTTTGTTAATTATATATATGTAATTACTCATTCTACAGTTTTAAAGATTTATTTATTTTTTGCGAGAGAGAGAGAGCAAGAGGGGCAGAAGGAGAATCTGAAGTAGACTCCACAGTGAGCCTGAAGCCTGATGCGGGGCTCATCCCACAATCCTGAGATCATGAGTCTAAGATCACGACTGGAGCAGAAACGAAGAGGTGGGTGGTCATCTGACTGCACCATCCAGGCGCCCACTCATTCTACAGTTTTAAAATATATTTCTGTAGAGTGTTGTAATAGTAGTAGTCATCACTGTCTCTTACTGATTTAAAAAATTTTTTGTATGGGGCACCTGGGTGGCTCAGTTGGTTAGGCTTCTGACTCTTGATCTCAGCTCAGGTCTTGATCTCGGGGTCATGGGTTCAAGTCCCGCATTGGTCTCTGTACTGGTTGTGGAACCTACTTAAAAAAAAAAAGTTAAAAAAATTTTTTTGTATCTATGATTATTGCTTCCTTATTGTTTCTTATTTTGTATATTTGTACATTTTCTCTTGTGATTGTTTTTATTAGTTGTTTATATATCCTTTTTCTCTCAAAGAACCAGCTTTTAAAAAATTACTTTTTATTCTTTTTTTCCTCTTAGGCTTATTTTATTCCTGTAACTTAAATTGGATACTTAATATATTTATTTTCATTCTTTCTTATTTATTAATGCAATAAATACACTATATGTGTATTTGAGGTCATGATATTTTCTGACCACTGCTTAATTTTATTCCTCATGTTTTGATATGTAGTGATTTGCCTTGGTTATTTTCTAGATACCATGAATTTTTTTTTTTAATTTAGTGTTTGTAATTTAAGCATTTTTCCCAGGTGATAAATGTGTGTTTGTATGTTTGGTCTCTGGTTTAGTTACTGTTTCTAGTTTTACTGTATTGTTTTCAAAGCATATTGTTTAATATTTCTACCTCTTTGAATTTATTGAGATTTTTTTTGGTCGTATGCTATTTGGTCAATTGTTGCCTTTCACGAACACTTGAAGATGTATTTTTTTTTTTCAGGTACGTAGAGTTTAATAATATCAATGAAAACTACCTTCTTATGTTGTATAGTTCTGTATTCTAGTAAGATATTTCAACTTCTCTCTGTTTAGTTTTGCTTTATGAATGTTCTTTTAAAAGAAACCTTTTTGTTTTGAAATAATTATAGATTCACATAAAGTTGCAAAAAAACACAAAAAAATGTACAAGCAGGTCCCATGCATCCTTCACCCAGCCTTCCCCAGTGGTAACATCTTGCCATGAGTACAGTAAAATATCACAACCAGGAAACTGATGTTGGTTCAACTCATAGAGTCTATCAGATTTTACCAGTTTTACATGCACTTTTGTGTGTGTGTTTTATATTTCTACGTAATTTTATCACATCTGTAGCTTCATGTCACTACCCCACAATTCAGATTCAGAACTGTTTTAAAACCACAGGACTTGGATTGCTTGGCAGGCTTAGTTGGTGGAGCATCATGTGGCTCTTGATCCTCAGGGTCATGAGTTCAAGCCACACTTGGGTGTTGAGATTGAATAAATAAATAAATAAATACCACAGGGCTCCTTTTTGCTATCCCTTTGTAGTTATACCAACCCTCCTCACCTGCCCCATTCGTAACCCTTCCACCTACTAATCTGTTTTATATCTCTATAATTTTGTTATTTCAAGAATTATGAGGTCGCATAGCTTATAATCTTTTGAAACTGGCTTTTTTCATTTGGCATATTCTTGAGATCCATTCAAGATGTTAAGTGTATTAATAGTTTCTTTTTATTGTTGAGTAGTATTCCATGGTAATGATGTACCACAGCTTGTTTAACTATACACTTGTTGAAAGACATTTGGATAGTTTCCAGTTTTTGGCTATTACAAATAAGGCTTCTGTGAACATTTTTATATAGGCATTGTCTGAACATAAGTTTTCATTTCTCTGGGGCATATATTCAAGAATGTAATTTCTGGGGCATATGGTAAGTACATGTTTAGTTTTTAAAGAAACTGCTAAACTTTTTTTTAGAGTAGATGTACCATTTTACATTTCCACTGGTTGCATATAAATGATCTCTTTTCTCTACATCCTTGTCAGCATTTGGTATTTCACTATTTTGATCATTCTGATAGGTATGTAGTGATATTTCATTGTGGTTTTAATTTGCATTTCCCTAAGGGCTAATGATGTTGAAACTCTTTTCATGTATTTATTTGCTATTAATATCTCCTCTTCTGTTCATGTCTGTTCATGTCTTCTAATTTTCTAATTGGGTTAATGGTCTTTTTGCTGTTGAGTTTTGAGAGTTCTTTATATATTGTAGATACAAGTTATTTGTTGGGTGTATGGTTTGCAAATATTTTTTACCAGTCTGTAGTTTGTCTTTTTAGTCTCTTAATAGGGCTTTTGCAGAGCAAAATTTATTAATTTTTCCTTTTATGGATTGTGCTTTTGTTGTCAAGAACCCTTCCCTAACTATAGGTTCTGAAGATTTTCTTCTTTTTTTTTCTATGCATTTTTTCTTCTAACATTTTACACTTAAATTCATAAGCCATTTTGAGTTAATTTTTATATAAGGTGTGAGGTTCGTGTTGATTTCTTTTATTTTTTTCTTTCTTTCATTTTGCCCATGGGTGCTGCGTTGCTCCAGCACCATTTGTTGGAAAGGAGCTGCATCATTTTTTAACACTATGAAATCACTTTCTTTTTCTAGTTTAAAGCTTTCTTGGGGGGGTGGGGGGACGGGGAGGTTCTTGAATTCAGCTTTGTGGGGTATTAAGATACAACCCTTGTTTTGTTAGTATTTGCCTAATATACTTTTGCCCATGGTTTTATTTTCTTCAACTTTAAAAAACTCTTAGTTTTAGGTATTAGTTTATATTATAGGGTTGGGTCTTATTTTTATGATCTAGTCTGAAAGTCTTTTGCTCTGATGAGTTCAGCTCATTTACATTTATTGAGAGGAAAGATGTTGGTCTAGGTTTTGGAACATAATTTTGCATTTTGCCTTTTTTTAAAAAAAAAACTTAAAAATAAATCTCTATGTGGTATGTTTACTTTACTTTTGCCCAGTTATTTGTAGGAGGCTTGTGTGAGTATAGGCGCATGTCTTTCCACATTCCAGGCTATCTAGAATTTTCATAATGATCCGGGATTTAATGTGCTAGTTTGTTCAGCTTTTATCTTTCCCCAGCCAATGGGGTTAGGCAACTGTGTATTTTTTCCTAATACAAAACCTCTTTTCTCTCCTGCCATAGAAACAATGTTCTTTGTAAACAGGGTGTTTCTCAATGGTTTCTCTTTAAGTTCTGTCTTTTCTGTTTTCGTTGTTGGAACCAAACTGAGGAGTTTCTGCCTATAGCACGTGTGTCTTCTTATTGTTATAAATATGGGCTTTAGGCTTTACACTTTGAGAAATTTGTCTTGCTACCGCTTTGTGAGATAAGCAGTTTTCCTTTTCTGCTTGCACTCTTGATCTCCATGATCTCCATTACTTTTGGGAGACTGTCCACATATTTTGAGAGTTGGGTTTTAGCTATATCTTATTTTACCAGGACAGGAATTTGTTTTTGTTTTTGATCTCCTTGTTGTTTAGAATATTTCCTTTTTTTAAAAATCTATTTGAGAGAGAGAGAAAGAGAGAGTGAGCAAGAGAGCACAAGCCACGGGGTGGGGGGAGAGGCAGAGGGAGAAGCAGACTCCCTGCTGAGCCAGGAGCCATATTCGGGGCTCGATCCCAGGATCGTGACCTGAGCCCAAGGCAGACGCTTAACCAAGTGAGCCACCCAGGCGCCCCTGTTTAGACTACTTCTAAGAGGAGAAGAGGGAAATGGAAATTATGCCACTGTTGTCAAAGTAGGACTCAGTAATAGTGTCTTTAATAGCTTCACAAAACATGTTGCTCTATTTTCATAAATTATATTTAATTATTAAGAAAGCAAAAACCGGCCTGGTGATGGGTATTGAGGAGGGCACATTCTGCATGGAGCACTGGGTGTTATGAACAAACAATGAATCATGGAACACTACACCAAAACAAATTATGTAATATATGGTGATTAACATAACAATAAAAAAATAAAAAAAAAAAGAAAGCAAAAACCTTTATTGCAGTAACTAGCACATAGATTTCTGAAGTACCTTTTTCCCCCCTAAACTTTGTTTTAAAAATACAAAAGAATTTCATTTAATTTAGCCTTGAAGATTAACATACTATATATGTTCTGCTGTTCAAGTCTTGAAGGAAATGTATATTGTTTGATAGCTCATTTTCTCCAGCAGTAGTTCTGATAAAAACCAAAAGGAGAACCTCTTGTCTGCAAAGGGGATTACTGTGTTTTATTTTGAAGTAAGGGAGTATATTTCAAATCTTGTAGTTTTTACACTTTGAAAATTATATATGCTTTTGAAAAATAAGAAAATTTACTGATTTCCTATGGAATTCTAGTCACTATCTCTACAGTTCCTTCCAGTGTTCTCTGTTTTCCTGTACTTTTTTTCTTTTTTTCTAAATCATCTCTCTGCTGCCACTATTTCAGCGGGTTTGTAGTGGAGAAATAGTATGAGTTTCCTGTTGTAGGATCCTTGAGAGTTATGAGCAGTATGTCTAACCTCTCCTCTCCCTTCCCTTGATAAGGACAATGCTCAGTGTCTTTTATTGCTTAGGTAGTTGTCTGAGTCATAAAAATGAATCACCACAACATAAAAAACATGTTTTGGTTATCTATTGCTATAATAAGTTGCCCCAGAACTTAGTAGCTTAAAACAACAAATGTTTATTATCTCTCACAGTTTCTGAGGGGCAGGAAGGAATGTGGGAGCAGTTTAGTTGGGTGGTTCTAGCTCAGGGTCTTTATTCATATATAAATTGCAGTTAAGCTGTTGGCTGGAGCTACAGTTACCTCAAGGCTTAACTAAAGATATGGAGAATTTACTTCTAAGCTCACACATGTAGTTTGCAGGCCTCATCTCTTCACTGGCTCTTTGCCAGAGACCTCTGTTTTTTGCCACATGGGACTTCCCATAGAGTTCCCTGAATGTCCTCATGTCATACTAGCTGGCTTCCCTTAGAAGAGAAGAAAGATGGTGAGTGGAAGAGAACTAACATGGAAGCTGCAGTCCTTTATAACCTAATCTTGAAGTTACATACTCTTACTTCTGCCATATTCTATTGGTTACACAGGCCAATACTGGTAAGAGAGGACTACACAAGGTGTAAATACCAGGAGACAGGGTTCACTGGTGACTACCTTGAAGGTGAACTCCCAAGAATAGCAATGAAGTATTTTAGAGTAAAGAAATACCATAAATTCAGATACAATGTTTTTCTTTTCTTTTCTTTTCCTTTCTTTTCTTTTCTTTACCTTCTCTTTACCTTTTCTTTACCTTCTTTTCTTTACCTACCAGGAGCGAGGGCTGGAGGGGCAGAGGGAGAGAGAATTTTTTTTTTTAATTTTTAAAATTCTTTATTTAAATTCAATTTAGTTAGCATATAGTATATTTTACTAGTTTCAAGGGTAGAATTTAGTGACTCATCAGTTGCATATAATAACCATTGCTCTTTATATCAAGTGCCCTCCTTAAGGCCTATCACCTAGTTACCCCATTCCCCCACCCACCTCCCCTCCATCAACCCTCAGTTTGTTTCCTAGAGTTAAGAGTCACTTCTGGTTTGCCTCCCTCTTTGTTTTCATCTTAATTTATTTTCTCTTCCCTTCCTCTATGTTCATCTATTTTTTTTCTTAAATTCTACGTATGAGTGAAATCATGTGGTATTTGTCTTTCTCTGACTGATTTATTTCTCTTAGCATAATACCTGCTAGTTCCATTCACATCATTGCAAATGGCAAGATTTCATTCTTTTTGATGGCTGAGGAATGTTCCACTGTGTATTTATACCACATCTTCTCTATCCATTCATGTGTCGATGGACATCTGGGCTCTTTCCAGACTTTGGCTGTTGCGGACATTGCAGCTATAAACATTGGGGTGCATGTGCCCCTTCAGATCACTATTTTTGTATCCTTCAGATAAATACCTAGTAGTGCAATTGCTGGGTGGTAGGGGTAGTTCTATTTTTAACTTTTTGAGAAACCTCCATACTGTTTTCCAGAGTGGCTGCACCAGTTTGCATTCCCACCAACAGTGTAGGAGGGTTCCCCTTTCTCTGCATCCTTGCCAACATCTGTCATTTCCTGAGTTGTTAATTTTAGCCATTCTAACCAGTGTCAGGTGGTAGCTCATTGTGATTTTGACTTGTATGTCCTTGATGCTGAATGATGTGGAACATTTTTTCATGTGTCTGTTAGTCATTTGTATGTCTTCTTTGAAGAAATCTCTGTTCATGTCTTCTGCCCATTTCTTGACTGGGTTTTTTGTTTATTGGGTGTTGAGTTGGGTAAGTTCTTTATAATGGATACCAGCCCTTTATCTGATAAGACATTTGAAAATATCTTCTCCCATTCTGCCGGTTGTCTTTTCGTTTTGTCGACTATTTCCTTTGCTGTGCAAAAGCTTTTTATCTTGATGAAGTCCCAATAGTTCATTTTTGCTTTTGTTTCCCTTGGCTTTGGAAACGTGTCTAGCAAGAAGTTGCTGTAGCCGAGGTCACAGAGATTGCTGCCTGTATTCTCCTCTAGGATTTTGATGGATTCCTGTCTCACATTTAGGTCTTTCATCCAGTTTTGAATTTATTTTTGTGTATGGTGTAAGAAAGTGGTCCAGTTTCATTCTTCTACATGTGGCTATCCAGTTTTCCCAACACCATTTGTTGAAGAGACTTTTTTCCATTGGATATTCTTTCCTCCTTTGTCAAAGATTAGTTGACCATAGAGTTGAGGGCCCGTTTCTGGGCTCTCTATTCTGTTCCATTGATCTATGTGTCTGTTTTTGTGCCAGTACCATACTGTCTTGATTACAGCTTTGTATTAGAGCTTAAGTCTGGCTTTGTGATGCCACCAGCTTTGGTTTTCTCTTTCAACATTCCTTTGGCTATTCGGGATCTCTTCTGGTTCCATACAAATTTTAGAATTATTTGTTCCAGCTCTGTGAAAAATGTCAGTGGTATTTTGATAGGGATTGCTTTGAATGTATAGATTGCTTTGGGTAGCATAGACATTTTAACAATATTTGTTCTTCCAATCCATGAGCATGGAATGTTTTTCCATTTCTTTGTGTTGTCCTCAATTTCTTTCGTAAGTATGCTGTAGTTTTCCGAGCACAGATCCTTTACCTCTTTGGTTAGGTTTATTCCTAGGTATCTTTGGTTTTTGGTATAATTGTAAATGTATCAAATTTACAATGTATCAAATGTAAAATGTAAAATTCCTTGATTTCTCTTTCTTCTGCTTCATTGTTAGTGTATAGAAATGCAACTGACTTCTGTGCCTTGATTTTATATCCTGTGACTTTGCTGAATTCCTGTATCAGTTCAAGCAATTTTTGGGTGGAGTCTTTTGGGTTTTCCACATAGAGTATCATGTCATCTGCGAAGAGTGAAAGTTTGACTGCTTTCCCTATTTGGATGCCTTTTATTTCTTTTCGTTGTCTGATTGCCGAGGCTAGGACTTCCAGTACTATGTTAAACAGCCGTGGTGAGAGTTGACATCCCTGTTGTATTCCTAACCTCAGGGGAAAAGCCCTCAGTTTTTCCCTGTTGAGGATGATATTCGCTGTGGGTCTTTTGTGTATGGCTTTTATGATATTGAGGTATGTTCCCTCCATCCCTACATGGCGGAGAGTTTTATTTTATCAAGAAAAGATGCTGTATTTTGTCAAATGCTTTTTCTGCATCTATTGAGAGGATCATATGATTCTTGTCCTTTTATTAATGTAGTGTGTCACATTGATTGACTTGAGGATGTTGAACCACCCCTGCAGACCAGGAATAAATCCCACTTGATCATGGTGTATAATCCTTTCAACGTACTGTTGGATCCTATTAGCTCGTATCTTGGTGAGAATTTTTGCATCCATGTTCATCAGGGATATCGGTCTGTAATTCTCCTTTTTGGGGGGGGGTCTTTGTCTGGTTTTGGGATTAAGGTAATGTTGGCCTCGTAGAGTTTGGAAGTTGTCTTTCCATTTCTATTTTCTGGAACAGTTTCAGAAGAATAGGTATTAATTCTTCTTTAAATGTTTAGTAGAATTCCCCTGGGAAGCCATCTGGCCCAGGACTCTTGTTGGGAAATTTTTTTTTACTAATTCAGTTTCTTTGCTGGTTATGGGTCTTTTCAGATTTTCTATTTTTTCTCGTCTCAGTTTTGGTAGTTCATATGTTTCTAGGAATTTATCCATTTCTTCCAGATTGCCTAATTTGTTGGCATATAATTGCTCATAATATTCTCTAATAATTGTTTGTATTTCTTCAGTGTTGATTGTGATCTCTCCTCTTTCATTTATGATTTTATTTATTTGGGTCCTTTCTCTTTTCTTTTTGACAAGTCTGGCTAGGGGCTTATCGATCTTATTAATTCTTCCAAAGAACCAGCTCCTAGTTTCACTGATGTGTTCTAGTGTTTTTTTATTTTTTTATTTCTACATCATTGATTTCTGCTCTAATCTTTATTATTTCTATTCTCCTGCTGGATTTAGGCCTTATTTGCTGTTCTTTTTCCAGTTCCTTTAGGTGTAAGGTTAGGTTGTGTATTTGAGACTTTTCTTGTTTCTTGAGGAAAACCTGTATTGCTATATACTTCCCTCTTAGGACTGCCTTTGCTGCATCCCAAAGGTTTTGAACTGTTTTTATTTTCATTTGTTTCCATGAATTTTTAAAATTCTTCTTTAATTTCCTGGTTGACCCATTCATTCGTCAGTAGGATATCATTTAACCTCCATGTATTTGTGGGCTTCCAAATTTTTTCTTGTAGTTGCAAGTTTTATAGCACTGTGGTCTGAAAATATGCATGATATGATCTCAGTCTTTTTGTACTGGTTGAGACCTGATTTGTGACCCAGTGTGTGATCTGTTTTGGAGAATGTTTTCTGTGCACTTGAGAAGAATGTGTATTCTGCTGCTTTAGGATGAAATGCTCTGAATTTATCTGTGAAGTCCATCTGGTCCAGTGTGTCATTCAAAGCCCTTGTTTCCTTGTTGATCTTCTGCTTAGCTGATCTGTCCATTGCTGTGAGTGGGGAGTTCAAGTCCCCTACTATTATTGTATTGTTATCAATGAGCTTAATTTTATTTTTAATTGGTTTATATATTTAGCTGCTCCCAAGTTAGGGGCATAAATATTAATAATTGTTAGATCTTCTTGTTGGATAGCCCCTTTTATTATAATGTAATAAATATAATCATCTCTTATTAAAGTCTTTGGCTTAAAATATAGTTTGTGTGATATAGGATGGCTACTCCAGCTTTCTTTTGATGTCCATTAGCATGATAAATGGTTCTCTAACCTCCCACTTTCAATCTGGAAGTGTCTGGGTCTAAAATAAGTCTCTTGTAAGCAGTATATTAATGGTTCTTGTTTTTTTAATCCATTCTCATACCCTATGTCTTTTGACTGGAGCATTGAGTCCATTTACATCAGAGTAATTATTGAAGGATATGAATTTAGTGCCATTGTATTACCTGTAAAATCACCATTCTTATGGATTGTCTCTGGTCCTTTCTGGTCTTTGTTACTTTTGGGCTCTCTCTCTGCTCAAAGGACCCCCTTTAATATTTCTTGCAGGGCTGGTTTAGTGTTCACAAATTCCTTTAGTTGTTGTTTGTCCTGGAAACTCTTTATCGGAGAGAGAGAATCTTAAGCAGGCTCTATACCCAGTGCAGAGCTGACCCAGGGCTTGATCACTGGATGGCCCTGAAATCATAACATGAGCCAAAATCAAGAGTTGGATGCTTAATCAACTGCGCCACCCAGGCACCCCTACAGTATTGCTTTTATAAAATTATGAATAATGTTTGTATGCATTCTGCCATGTTCTTTGGAGAAAGAGGTATTTTGCTATATTTACATTGAATTTAAGAGATTATCTTGACAAATTTGTGATTAGGATCATTCTTTGATTTACTTTGAATATCATTTGATGTTTTACTGATGTAAGGCCCAAAGAATTCTCATAAAAATCTTTGAAAGATGGTGTTTAGCTAAGTTTACTTATCAAGTACTTATTTGAAGGTAAGCTTTTTTTCTTCTAGATAGCTCAATTTATTTAGTAGAGAAGATCCTTCGAATGTTAAGTAATAGGGAAGTAGTAATAACTTACATTTGTACAATGTGCTGGATTTGGGGTAAAATGTGATTTTGCCTGAGTACATGGGAATAGACAGATTTTTGGAGTTGATGCTTAGTAAGAAGGGATTCTATAATTTGTTTTTTGGGGGGGGGAGTTTCATAGACCCCTTACAGAGTGATGAACACAGTGGTCTCTCAGAGAAATACACTTACGCACACAAAGGCAATTTCATAATTCTGGGGTACCCTAAGAAGGTCTGTGGATTTTAGATTGAGAACTCTTTTGAAAGCAGATGTAGACCTCTGATGTCTTTGAATGAAAGAGTACTTCCTGGTTTTCAAAATATAAAGGGAAGCACTGTACTGAACTCTAACTGGAAATGTATATTTGTTTTCATTTTATAAGGCTTCTAATTCACTTACCCTAATGATGGGTTTTGTTTCTCAATTTTGCTTCCTCTGTAGCATCTGGAGCATAAGAACAGTGCTTATTTTCTTCTTTTCCAAGAGAACAGAAAGAAATAGTAAGTTTAATTTCTAAGTTTTTATAAATACATTTTAAAAAACACCTTCTTATAGTGCATTGGTTTGTAACTGAATGTAACTGAAATGGTGTATTGAAATGACAGTCTTGTAAATATTGAAGGGTTGTTTACTGTCAAGCATTTTGAATAATCAAGAAGATTCTCTTTTTCATTTGTATTATTTTTGTCTTGTTCATTTAGAATTTTTTTACACAAAAAATTCATTTCATTAATTCATCTCTTACATTGAGAGAAAGTATTTGTTAATCTTTATACAAAACTTACATTATTATAGAGTAGAATATAGACATCTTTTGATTTATTCTATTAATTGTACCTTTCTCTTTAACCTCACAGCTCCTAGGCTTTTGTTTTTATGGAAATATGCAAATTATGATAATAGTTCCTTCTGTATTCTGTGTCTATAGATTTTAAAGTTTTTCAGGTCTTAAAAGTATGAGTTATAATTAAATAAAGATATATAAATTTCATTTAAATGTACTTTATTGTGACTTCTTTCTTGTTTTAACTTTTCATTGTGGAAAATTTCACATACAAAATTACATATACAAAAGTAGGGTGAATAGTATAAGTCCTCGTATACCTATCATACAACGTAAACAGTCATCAACTCATGCTTAGTCTTGTTTAATTTTTAACCCCACCTACTTATCTACCTACTGTATTATTTTGAAGTATATCCCAGTTATATCTATCCATGACAGGCTTTTTAAAAAAATGCATTATACAATACATTATAATTAATATAATGTAATACATTATCATATCTGAAAAAGAATTCTTAATATCATAAAATATTAAATATATTTTGTTTGATTCAAGATCCAAATAAGGTTCATACAGATATATGACTTTCAAACTTCCCCCCCTGAGTTATGACTTCTCTTCAACCTGGTTTAGGCTCACTGGACTAGCCCAATGACCATTCCTTGCAGATACCCTTGATTCCTTTGCCCCTCTTTTCCATCCTACTTGTCTGGCAAAAACTGTACCTTCTTTAAATACTATTATATGCTTATCTGTGACTGGCAAAACTCTATCCTGGTTAAAAACTTTTATAAGCTTAATCTATCTCTGCATCAGAAAAGCTAAATTTATTAGAGGAAAATCATACAGCATAGTGACTAGACTTATTTTTTATTTTGTTAAAAAGATTATATATTTTTTATTTATTTGAGAGAGAGTGCATGAGTTGGGGGGGGGATGGAGGAGCAGAGGGAAAGGGAGAAGCAGACTCCCTGCTGAGCAGGGAGCCTGATGTGGGGCTGGATTCCAGGATCATGACCTGAGCCAAAGGCAGATGCTTAACTGACTGAGCCACCCAGTGCCCCTGACCAGACTTATTTTAAATCTATGATTGTAAATACATGTACTGCTGCACAGTCCTATTTCATAGTTCCCTAGAAAATTTGCTTTTTTCTCTTTGAGAGTATTTTTTTGAGATTGTATTTCTCTTCAAATAACTAATACCTGCCTTCCTACAAAAAAACAAAAACCAAACCAAAATAAAACCAACCAACCAATCAAATAAAAATTAAAAATTCACAGATAAGCAAAATCGCACAAAAATCTACCTGGCCACTCTCATGTGATAGTCTTACTTTATGGAGAAAATAGATATAAACAGATGAGAGCTACCTCCACCACCAAATATATCAAGTTAGCTCCATCTGTTGCTCAGTATGTTGTCATCCTTCAATGGTAGTCTGGAAAACTGGCCTTGATTCTATCTATGGCTAAGCCCTCCATTTATGCTTTGGATTCTGGATATTCTGGCCATCTCAAGAACTTTGTTCTTGCAGTTATCTCTTCCTGCAGTTATCCTCTTTTGTATTAACTATTTCTATTGGATTGTCTCTATTGGTGTATAATCTCGCTTCCATATAATCAACTAAGGGGGAGAAACCCTATCCTGACTTCATATTCCCTTTAATCTACCATGCATTTCTCTCTCCCCTTCAGAGTCCAATCATCTCTACCTCCACAGTTATTTCAGATCTGAACTTCTAACCTGCTTTACTACAACTACTGTTCTAATTCAGGTGATCATCATCTCCTACTTGTACTAGGAGTGGCTTCCTAACTAGTCTATTTTTAAGGTATAAATTAATTGTGTCTTTTCTGCTTCAAATTCTCTAATGGCTTCCCATGGGAGCCATAGTAAATCTGAATTCTTTTAGCCTACTTTCTGGCGTATGCCCATTCGCTAACTTCATCTCTCTCTACTCTTCTTTTTTCACTTTTGCTCCAGCCACACTGGCTGTCTTTTTGTCCTACAGATAAGTTTTAATTCTCTGAACCTCGGTTTCCTAATTTGTAAAGTGGAAACATGTATTATCATCATCATAAATGTGAAATATTTGTTTAGGAAGGATTATTATGAGTATCAAGTGAAACTACCAAAGTATATAAAAACTGCGAAGTGTTAATATACATGTGGGCTGATGGTAGTGATTTTTCTTTTTTAAAATAATTTTTTATTGTTATGTTAATCACCATACATTACATCATTAGTTTTTGATGTAGTGTTCCATGATTCATTGTTTGTGCATAACACCCAGTGCTCCACGCAGAATGTGCCCTCTTTAATACCCATCACCAGGCTAACCCATCCCCCCAACCCCCCTCCCCTCGAGAACCCTCAGTTTGTTTTTCAGAGTCCATCGTCTCTCATGGTTTGTCTCCCCCTCTGACTTACTGCCCTTCATTCTTCCTCTCCTGCTATCTTTTCTGTTCCTTATTCTTTTTTATTTTTCTTGTCTTTTTAATTTTTCTTGTCTTATTTAATGGGTTAGGACTCAGTATAATAGTGAGTTGAAGTGGGAGTAGCAGATTCCTTGTTTAGTTCCTGATTCTCAGTGGAAAAGCTTTTAATGTTTATCAATAAGTATGATGTTTGCTGTGGTTTTAAAAAATATTGATAACTTACTATCAGATTAAGGAAATTAAGCTTATGGTGTTGTTTCCAGTGATATTTTGTAATATGGTAGATGCCAGGAGGACAGGAAGAAGTTTAAAGCAAATATGCTCTCTGACCTCATGGAATTAACAAAATAGTAGAAAATATAAGAGTGCTTGGATATAATATAATATATATATAACATATATATATTAATATTCTCTTTTGTATTGTATAGGATATATAATATAATATAAGAGTGCTTGGAAACACCTTTCTAAGGAAATTAAATGTATGAATATTTTAACTTACAAATAGGCACATCAGAACGTGGTTATTATATCATGGAACTCTACATCAAAAACTAATGATGTAATATATGGTGATCAACATAACATAATAAAATAAAATTAAAAAAAATAAAGGGATTGCTTTAAAAATTTATTTCAGGGACCCTTTTATTTAAAAAAATTTACTAATTCATTTGAATAGGTATTACATGTACATTTAAAATAGACTTCAGAAAAGATTATCTTACAGTCCTACATAAATTTCTTTTTTAGCATAAAGTCAGGTGTACTATATATGTTTAAGCCTGAAGCTATTGATTGTGTCCTTGCTTTTTGTTCTCTATTAGTTTATTTCCTTTGTTTTATACCTTGGACCTAGTATAGATTAAGGGTTGGCAAACTATAGCCTGTGGGCCAAGTCCTGCCCACCACCCTGTACAAGTCATGATTTAAGAATGATTTTTAGGGGCGCCTGGGTGGCTCAGTTGGTTAAGCATCTGCCTTTCAAGGTCCTGGGATCGAGCCCCGCATCAGGCTCCCTTCTCCTCAGGGAGCTTGCTTCTCCCTTGGCTACTCCCCCTGCTTGTGCTCTCTTTCTGTCTGTCAAATAAATAAATAAATAAAAATCTTTAAAAAAATGATTTTTACATTTTTAAATCATTGGAAAATTCAAAAGAATATTTTTTGATATTATATTTATTGAATTTGAAATTCAATTTTTTGTTTTTATTGGAGCAAAACACTGCCCATTCATTTAAATGTTGTCCGTAGCTGCTTTCATCCTACAGTGGCAGAGTTAAGTAGTTGTGACAAACTGTATGTAGTGCTCTCAACACTTCAGACTGTTGGAGGATGTACAACAGATCACACTGACAAAATTATAACTTGACATTTCATGTGCCGTATATATTGTGACAATTTTAGTTTTTTTTTAAATTACCAGTGCATACTCAACATGCAAAAACAACAAAAGAAGAAAAGGTTGGACTTTGAATGTTGCATTTTTGGGCACAGTGGACTGTGGATTATTTTGTTATCAAAACACAAAGCATTGTATTTATTATTCAGTGACATTATAGCTGTGCTAAAAGAATACAAATATACATTGACATTACCATAGTAAGTACTCATGACATTCCCAACTCACAGAAAAGCAATGGTCAGAAAAATTAGAGCTTTTAAAATGGAATATCTCATCATAGCTGAATTTCTTCATAAAAATAAAAAGTGAAAACGGAGCTTCAACCAAATAAGTTTCTGAGTGGCTTATTAATGAAGCAGGGAAAGTCATTTATTTACCGATGGTGAATTAATTAAATTGTGTTCATTGCAGCAGCTGAAAAAATGTGTTCAGAGAAGGTATACTTGCTTAATTAGTAAGTAGCCTTTTGGCAAGAACAATTGCTTGAAGAACTGAGAATATTGGAAGCAAAATAGTCAATTTAAAAACATGGCAAATGACTTAAAGTGATCTTCCTTGGCTCTGATATAGCTCAGTTGTAGTTTATTTGAGGAATCAATACTGACCTTGAAGTTATTGAATTAACTTCTATGTAAAGTCTGTGTAAAACAACTCTAGGACAGAATATTTTCAAAGTTGAAAAAATGCCAATTCAGTACAACCTGAAGTGGAATCTGCTAAGATGTATTATAAATATTGGTGGTAAAATATTTCCAAAGAAGATATACAGATGGCCAACAGACACATGAAAAGATGCTCAACATCACCAATCATCAGGGAAGTGCAAATCAAAACTACAATGAGCTATCACCTCACACCTGTTAGAGAGGCTAAAATCAAAAAAGATAAGAAACAAGTTTTGGTGAGGATATGGGGAAAAAGGAACCCTTGTGCACTGTTGGGAATGTAAATTGGTACAGCCACTGTGGAGAATAGTTTGGAGGTTTCTCAAAAAATTAAAAATAGAAATACCATATGATCCAGTAATTCAACTATTGGGTATTTACCCGGAAAAAAATGAAAACACCAACTCAAAAAGATATATGCACCCCTAAGTTTATTACAGCACTATTTGCAGTAACCACAGAAGTAACTGAAGTGTCCATCAATAGACAAATGGATAAGGAAAATGTGGTGTGTAGGTAAATATATACATATACAATGGAATATTAGCCATAAAAAAGGATGAGACTGTGCCGTTTGAGAAAACATAGACTTAGAGGGTATTATGGTAAGTGAAATAAGTCAGACTGAGAAAGACAAATAACATATAATTCTACTCATAAATGGAATCTAAAAAAAATGAATAAACAAACAAAAGGCAGAATCAGGCCTGTAAATACAGAGAATAAACTGATGATTGCTAGAGGAGAGGGGGGTGGGCGATTGAGCAAAATGGGTGAAGGGGAGAGGGAGATATAGGCCTTGAGTTATGGAGTGAGTAGGTCATGGGAATAAAAGGCACAGCATAAAGAATACAGTCAGTGATACTGTAATAGTGGTGTAATGGGATAGATGGCCGCTACATTTGTGAACATAGCATAATGTATAAACTTGTCAAATCACTAAGTTGTATACCTGAAACTAATGTAGCATTGTGTGTCAACTATACTAAAAAATGTGGGAAGCAGAAAAATGCTTATTTGGATTAATTTACAAACTTGTGAAACTTAAGCATTTAAATTTTGTGGTTATTCATTGTGTTATGTGACAGTAGGTACTTTGCTGAGCATATTTGAACTGACCAGGTGTTATTAAATTAGTGTCAATGTGGAACTTCATTTACTCTCATGAACTTGACTATTGTCAGTTATGTGAACTTTAATCAGAAATAGAAACTATCGTAACCTGCCCAGTCCCACAGCAGTTTGATGGCTCAGCAGTGGTAAAGTTTTATCGTGATATTTTGAGCTCAGGGCCTAGAGTGTAATATTTCTGCCTGAAAAGAATCACCTTCAACCACTGTGATCGAATGCTGACTGGCTTTGGAAAATTAGCTTTTGCTGCAGAGTTGATAGTGGTCCTTAATGAATTCAACCTAAGATTGCAAGACAAACAGTCCTTATGTGCAAAACCTATACTGCTATGAAGTCATTTAGAAAACAAATACCATTGTAATGACACAAAGTAATTTTTAAAAAAGACTGCGAAAAGCTAAAACAAGAAGCAAGATCTCCATTCCCCCAGAAATTTGCAGCAAGTACATGATCCAAGCTCAAACGATAGTTCCAGCAGTGTTTTTCACACTTGATCTTAGCCAAAAGAGAAGCAATCCAGCAGTGATTTTCAGACTTCAAGAAGTGCAAAGGAAATTTCCATATTTCAAAATCCATTTAACTGTACAATTGAGGGGCTTCCACTTATCTTCAGTTGGAAGTGATTAACGTGCAACATAATGATAAGAAAAGGCAAATATCAACAGAAGAATTAAAGAATTCTATAAATGCCTTCCAAACAATGACTACTCAATTAAAATCATGTGCTTGAGGATTGATTTCAGTATTTAGCAGTACCTATATGTGTGAAAAAACATTTTCAAAAATCAGATGTGTAAAATCCTATGACAGATCAACATCGACATATTAATATTTGCAATCAGTTTTGATGATAGGGAACATTAACTTTGAACCTCATTTAAGTGAAATGTTATCTACTTACCCAAAAGAAAATAATTCTATTCTTTTCAGTGATAGACCTATGTTACAAAAAATTGAGCTCAATTATTATTGCATTTGAATTTTGTCAATAAAGACTTGTGGAAATTTGTTTACTCTTTTGCTTTAAAAGTACTGATTTGATTTTGTACTGATTTGATTTTGCCTTTTGGCCCATAATGCCGAAAATATTTACTGTCCGGCCTTTTATAGAAAAAGTTTGCTGAATTCTGGATTAAGGGATAAATATTTGGTTGGTCTTCTGTAACTATAGATGACTATTCTCTTTAAATAGATGTTAGCAGACTTTTTTTTCCCCTTTAGTAGTAAGTCGGCTAACACATTAAAAACTAAAATATTTTGAAAAATTATAGTACAATCTTTGTATAAGTTTGTATTTGGATTTTTACATAAATAATATACTTTGCTTTGGGTATTCAGGTGTTTGCTACTCTAGAAGTTTAATGAAGAAATAATTTTATCTATAAATTTAAAAATTAATAATTACTTATTCTATTTGATAAAATGTTTTGGTCTTTTTAAATTTTGAAAGTTTTATTCTATATAAAGTCAATTTTTCCCTATTTAGCTTTGTAATATGTAGGCAACAATATGGAATATATATGTATAAAGATTGAGATAATTTTTATCTGTACACATCAGTGAGAAATTCTAAGATAAGAAAGTTTTCTTATGGTTGCTTAACATATATTATTTGGCATATTATTTTTAAGGTATCTAAGTATCTTAATATCTGATTTAGCTTTGATTTAAATCTTGTTTTCTAGATGAAGCACTGGATGATTTAAAATCCCAGAAGAAAAAAATAGTAAGTTAACTTAACTTAAAATTAATTTATATAAAACAAATACGTAAGAACTGAATGCAGTGTTTATCTGTTATACGTTATGACCATCCAAGTAACAAGTATGCTTTTAGATAGCATTTTAATGATGAAGCTAAATTATGAATATTTTTGCTAGTTAATAATGATTGACAGGAAAAGTAGTTATGTGGACTGTTTTTGAATCTGAGAATCTTTGCAGTTGGAAGCTGAGAAGCAAGTAAATGAATCATTGGAGGATTAAATGAGGCAGAGGGGTAAAAAGGTGGGTATCCAGATTGATTATTAGGATTTAAAAAAGGATCATCTATCTACATATGTCACTTCTCAGGTTTTCTAGACACAGTAAGGCTAGGTAAGGCTAGGAGAGAGGGAATCAAGAAGGTTGGTTGTAAAAGTCAAATTTAACGTGAAAAGGCTGAAGGAAGGGGGAAAGAAAGAATTTTTTTCTTTCATTTTCTATCAGTAGCTCTGATCACATGGGTATCTTGTGGGGCCAGATAGATGCGTCCTTCAGATGTTTGGAAAGGGGGCCAAGCATAAGAGAAGAAGAGCCCTAGATATTTAGAGGGTGTTATCATACTCTCTAATAAGTGAATTGAACTTGTGTTTGACTTGAATTTATATATGCTTTTTTATATAATTATTTTTGAAGTATGAAAATGATAATTTTCATAACAATGGCTTGTTATGTAGAAACTTATTTAATGAAATTTAATCAGATGCATATGATCAGTGTATTTTAGTGTAACATGTAATAAGTAACAATTATGTATGAAACTAATAAAAAGTATGAAGGTTAAGATTAATGTAAAAATTGTTCTGTGAGGGCGCCTGGCTGCCTTGGTTGGTAGAGCATGCAACTCTTGATCTTGGGGTTATGAGTTCAACCCCCACATTGGGCCTAGAGCTTAAAAAAAATTGTTTTGTGAATTGGTAATAAAAGACACTGGTCTTGAGGGTTTAAGTGCTTGAAAAATAAAGGAACTTTAATTCTGAGAGGATTTCCTCTTTCTTTGAGCTTCTTCAGTGTTCTGTGAGTTATTTATCAACATTGCATTGACATTTTTAATGGTCCTGAAACATAGAAATATTCCCTTATTTCTTATTATATTTCTTGCATTCCATGCATTATGTAACAGCCAGAAATTCAAAGTGAGGAAATACTGATGGTTCTCAGTAATATAGAAGTTGTGATGTGATTGGCTTGGTTTGCTGATGTGATAAAAAGAAGAGCTGATAGAGGTGATCGGAGCCAAGCCCCACTTGTACCACAATGGAGAAATTTTTATTAAAGTAGAAAATAGAAGGAGGAAGACAAAGAAAAAAGAAGAAAATTAAAAAAAAATTTAAGTGAAGAGAAGCTGACCCAGTTTCAGTGCTATCACATGACCAGAAAGCAGAATCTTGGAGAACAGGTGATTGGGCAAAAACTTAGTAAGTAACGGATCCGACTTGGAACTCTGTGAAAAGACAAGCCAAGCTATTTACTTCTTTAATAGCCCTTGAAGGAATCACAACATAAAGCTGCTTCATCTAGGCCTCACAGTTGGAAAATTCAGTTCAGGGTCAACAGTTGTCTTTATCTAAATGGTTCAAGAGGCGTCAATATTACAGAATAGTTTAGTGTGTCATATATCTTGCAGTATGATTAAAGAAAAATAAGTTGGCTGCTCCAACTCATTTTATTAATTAGGGAACACAATTTGCATTGACTTGACTGTTGTTGGTTATGACTGTTGCTACTAGAAACTAGTCCCTGGCCTTTATTACTCAAGCTCTTAATAGAGCTGCTTTGTTTGAGTTGCTTTATACTTTGTTTAGAACAATAGGTGTTAAGGATGACCGTTAGTAAGGAGTATGGTGCTTGCTGATCATTGTGCTGGTAATGAGAGGAAAAAGAAGGGGTACTACTTTTGAACAAAAGCTAAATGTAATCAAATTGATCTTGTTCATGGATATTTAAGTTTAAACTCTACATTTTTTAGCTTTAAAAATATTTTTATTATTGAAATGCCTGTAGGAAAATAACTGTCAGTCTAAAATTACCCAACTCCTATCCCTCCTCTTTCAATAACAAGATGAACACAAATTACATTTACTACTTGACATTTATTAAAGGTGGTTTCCTTAGGGATGCATCTCTTTATTCTGAATAGATTTGTAATATAATTTGTAATTTGTATAAGTGTAATTTGTAAGAATGAACATGAATTATTAATTGATTAAAAAGTTAAATTAGGAAAATTAGTATCTTGACAATGTTTTAAATCAAGGACTTAATGTATTTATTTATTAAAATAAAACTAAGGATCTTTATCTAAAAATCTCCCAAGTTTAGATGTGTACATTTTGCTACTCAAAAAAAGTTCAGCTTTTTAAAAAAAATTAGTTTAATAGGTAATCCCTTTGCATCCATGAGCATTCCATCAAAACAGTTCAAAATCAAGATCCATCAAAACACGAGTTGAAATTTAAGTGGGTTCATGAAAATGCTGTACTTTTCCAAGAATAGTATTTCTGTTTTTTTTTTTTTTTTTTAGATTTTTTTTATTTATTTCAGAGAGCGCGTGAGGGGCGTGGGGGGTGGGAGATGAGCAGGGCGGAGGGAGAGGAGAGGGAAGGGAAGGGAGAGAATCTCTAGCAGGCTCCAGAGGCGGGGCTGGGTCTCATGACCTTGAAATCATGACCTGAGTGGAAACCAAGAGTCGACCTACTGAGCTCAGCTGACTGAGGTACCCAAGTGCCCCTTAAGAATAGTATTTGTATGTGGTAATTCCTTTCTGGCATTTCTCAGGAATTTATGTTTTTCTGAATCCTGAGAAAAATCATTTGAGAAATTAGGAACATGGGAGGAAGTGTTATAATTCTCTGAGTATTATAACCTAACAATAAACTACAAATGTTACTGGTTCAAAGGAATCCACTAATGCCAGTTGAAAGAAAGAGCAAGAAATACTGACATGCTGAGCTATAGGTTAATATGGATATTTGTGGGAACAGGACAGGAGCATGCAGTAGAGAAGTCTTACAATCTGATTAATCAGTCAGTCTTGCTTTTGTGGCCATATTATGTTTTATGGGCCCCGTCTCTTGTTAATGGTGAGTTATTCTTGCAAATAAGTAATAATAAGCTTATACACATGGTATATTTTATGTACAGTCCTGTGAATGACATCCCATGAAATAAATTTTAGAAGCAAAAAAGTCCTTAAATTAGCAAGTTCAGCATGTAATTCTGACTTCACTAGACTAGAAGTTTCAAATGTTACATTTTTATATTACCCAATAATGTTTGCTGCCATTTTCCAGTATTTGAATATTCACTGTAGGCTACAGATCTTTGTAAATACTTTAACAGAAGAACTACAGAGAGAAAAGATGTGACTATTATTTTGGAGTACTCCTATGTGAAATCAGAAAATGATGTAAAATCTAACTAGTAAAAACAATATTGATTTCAGCAGTATAACCAAAATCAGGGTAAGCAGACAGTATTTTCATCATTGTGAAAAAGATGAGTTTAAATAATGCTACATGTACCCTAACACTTTGAGTTGAAGATGCTTTGGGGCATACCCCTAATAGTTTGACCAGTCAATATGTAACAAAAGAAATTTTTCTACATCTAGAATATCTGCCACAAAGCAAAGATCAAGAATATTGGATAGAGCAATTGATGTTTTGTGTGTTTTAAAATTTTATTTCAAGAATGATAATTTAAATATTAAATATTTGCAGGACTGCCTTTTAAAATTAAAAAATTTTTTCTGACATTTGTATTAATGTTCCCTTCTTTTAATCTTATCTATGATAAAATGTCTATATCAAGTAGAAATAATTTTTACATGTTATTGAAATATATAATCTTGTCAAAATATTGATTCATAATAAACTGTTTATTATTTTCTTTTTTAAATAAAAAGCCCTGAAACTTTTGGTATAATGTATCACAGAAGAACAATTCACTCATCTTTATATTATTCATTACTATTTAAAATTAAAAAAAATATTATGAAAAACACAAAACAACTTATACTTTAGGGAATTCTGAGAATCTAGTATTTCATTCCTGAATCCTGGGATGGATATGTGGGGTATTTGGAAACACTGCTGTTTTCCGACCCATTCTGAATAATTGGGTTATCACTAAAGATTATGTGTTATTGTGTTAGGTACTGTTATAGGCTCTCTCTCTTATATTATTATATTTAAAGTGCCTAACAGTGCTATGAAGAAAATATTAGTGTATCTGCTTTACAGAAAGAGAAACCAAGGGCAGTGGAATTGCTCAAAGTCTTTCTAGGTAATTAAGAATAGAGATGTGCTTTGAACCCAGATTTTTTCTGGCTTCAGAGTTTAAAATTTGTTTTTTACACTGGTCAGAATGTCTCTATTTAAAGAAGTTATTCACTTAAAATGTTGTATGGATACATGTGTTTATTAAGCTATTTGAAAAATTTTTGTTAGAAGTGCTAAAGAAAAGGGGAATAGATTTACATCTTTTAGTGCTTTACAAAATGACTTTATTGAAGATACTTTACATAAACATAGACATAAACATGAATACTTGCTGAATGATGTACCAAGTGTTGCAATCATTTGATGAAATTGCATTTTGGTTTTGAGTTTTCTGTGTTGTTTTAAAAATCACAGTGTTATCTAATCTTTTTAAGCCTAGCAGTCATCTTCGTCTAGAACTGTGCTGCCCACATCAGTGGCCAAAAGCCCCACGTATCTTTTAAATTTACATTGTTTAAAAGGGAATAAAACTACAATTCCATCCCTCAGTTGCACAAGCAACATTTGTCACATACGGCTTAGTGGTTACTGTATTGTGAAGATATAAACCATTTCTATCATTACATAAAGTTCTTTTGCAACAACATTGGTCTAAAACATCAAAAATTAATTTGTAGAGATCAGGGATTTAGTTCAGTGATATTCCATGTAGATTTAGGGATATATGCTATATCCTTTTTCTATCTTGATTCCCAGTTTTTCTCAACTCTAAAGTGACACTGCAAACATTTCCTTTACATCAGAACATTAAACTTGCTTGTTTTGAGAATTTATCATAATTTTGAAATAATTAGGAAAATGTTTTAGTTTTACTAAACCAAGGTTAAATCATTCATCTAAGCACTTAGCTTCTTAAATGTTGAATTGAGTCTTTAATGAGGAATCCATTAACTACTATTGGGTGGCATATTTTTAACTATTTTTTAACTTGGTAAATGTCTCTGTATTGTATTCTAAAATAAATGACCTTTTGAATAAATATGACATTTAATGAATCTACGTGGCTATCAGTGGCCACTGAGAAGGAAAAGGTCCCATTCCAGTTTTTACAAAGCATTTTCTTCTACACATTAGCTATTCGTCCTAATACAAGTGTCTTGTACTAAAATTGAACTTTTTCTGATACTGGGCCATAGCTGCTAAAATGATAGTTTACTAGTTATTGCTTTTTAAATTAAACCCTGTATTAAGCCATATAGTGACGTGAGTGTATTGTAAATAAAATGCCATAATAATGAACTCTTTTAATTACAGTCCCTAGTGTGTGTATAGAACTCAGTTAAATTTTTACTTAAATTCTTACTATGGTTTCTTTCCCTCTAAAGTTGTTTGAATCTAAGTAAAAAAGGGGGAACTTCAGCTTTTAAAGACATTTGAGCAAATTCCATGGCTGTTCTCCCAGTTAGTGAGTTTTCACTGCATTTGCAGCAAGCTAATTGCTTCTGCTAATAAATAATCTAAAATCGATGCTGACAGCAGTTAATTGGCACAGAGATTTTATTTTGTAAAGCTCTTGGCTAACGACCTTCTTTAAATTAATAGCATTAAGTGCTATGAGGAAATAAATCTGAGGAATTGCCTGTCATTTGCTTGTCATGTCTAATAACTTCCAATAATGAAGGCTGATAGATTTTTGCACATTCCATTATTGAAGTTGGTGCATGTAATTATTCTCCTCATTATATGTAAACAATTAGCAGTATTTGGTATTTCCTTGCAGTAAAGCTGTTAAATACAAGTAACATATTAGAGGTTAGAAGCCATTTTAAAATCTGGATTTTAATTATTTGAATGTAGGAAGTCTTTGATGCTATCTGGATATATTATATGCTGTTTATTTTAAGCATTGTACTTGAACACTTTTGGAATAGGACTTATAAAAATAAGTTGTGTATGTTTTAAAGTGTGACAATTTATGGAAATTTTTGTTCGTAGCTTGAAGAAGTCATGGAAAAAGAAACTTATAAAACGGCTAAGTTAATTCTTGAAAGGTTTGATCCAGACTCAAAGAAAGCAAAGGTAAGGCTGTTATATCACTGCTATTTTATTATAAATAGTGCATTATAGTAGGTCACTGTAATAATGTTATCGTAATTGACAGGAGTTTGAGCCGCCATCTGCTGGAGCAGCTGTAACTGCAAGACCTGGACAAGGTAAATAACTTTGTAGAAACTGCTGCTGCTGTTGGAAAGATCCATATTTATCCAAGTGAGTTCAAAAGTGTGATAGAGGTGTGTAAAAACTTACGTAGAATGCTTTTATATGAATTCATATTTGGTAACATGGGTTATGACTTGGAGTGAATGGCAATAAATTTATTTCATTTTGATTTTTCAGGAATATGTTGAAAAGTAAAGATGTTATCTGTTGAGATTAAATATGTAATTGGTTTTAAGCTTTTGAAATTTAAACAGTTTCACCAGTATTTTGTAAGGTTTTTTTCCCCTTTCAAATAAGAATCTCTTAGAACACCTTGTGAAAATTCTTACAGGGGCACCTCAGTGGCTCAGTTGGTTAAGCATCCGACCCTTGGTTTTGGCTCAGGTCATGATCTCAGGGTCGTGATATTGAGCCCAGCTTCCGGGCTCTGTACTCAGTATGGAGTCTGCTTAAGTTTCTCTCTTCCTATCCTTCCACCCCTCCCCTCCATGCTCTCACTCTCTCTTTCTCTCTCAAGTAAATAAATAAATCTTAAAAAAAAATTCTTACATTTTTATGATTTATTTTTGAGGAATTTAATGAAGATTTTTGTCAAGCTTGAAGTTTCTTCTAAATACTTTTATTTAGGAAGATAACATAATTTAGAAATTTTGAATTTCTAATAATTTAGAAAAAATTGGAATTACTGCTATGTAATAACATTAACTCTTTTTTTGAAGTTTTATTACCAGATTATTAGAGAAACCATCATTATTATATCATTAAATATTATGTAAAAGTTAAAAAGTCACTATTTTAAGTGGCTACATGAAGTAATTCTAATACTGACATGTGAAAAGATATTTTTGAGTTTGCATTGGCTTTCCTTTTTGTTTTCTTCTCTAGAATATAATAATATAGTTTATAAGGCTTTTGTTGCAATATAGAATATATTATTTTTAAAAATGTAACTTTTATTCTTATAAATCATCAGAATTGTAACTTGGTTTATAATGTTAGAATGACATTTAGAACTTGGAGAAGTCAATTCTTTTATAAATGTCCACAAAGACCATGGGTACTAAATAAGCCATAATAGTTTTAGGTTTTCTGATTGGCAGAGCTATATGGGAAGAACCCCACCCACTCCCATTTTCTGTAAGTAGGATTTGGTTTATAGAAATATAAGCCTGATGTTTTGATGAATGTAAAAGTTTACATATGATGAAAATAAATTAGATACTTGCACTGAAACTCCTGCCTTCATAATCCGTTTAAATTTTTCTATAATTTATACTTTCTAGTAATTTTAAAAAGAGTGGTCTATAGGCCAGGTTTCTGTAATTTTTATGGTATTTTGTATAACTGGCACTTACTTTTCAAAAATACTTTAACTTGAGGAAATATGTTTTTTAAATGTGATATTTTGCAGAAAACTGTTGCTGTTACTTAAAATAATCTGTTCTCTCATTAAAAAAAAGACATATGACCTCTTTACTAACATTCTTAAGTATTTATTAATATTTAGGCAACATAATTTCCTTGAAGAATTAAATTCATTTTTCTTCAGAAGCTTTTGAAACCCAAATACATTTTTTTCCTTCTGATGTCATATTGTAGTTATAGAAAAACCATTGCTGGTCTCTCTGCTCTTGATTCCTGTGGCACTGCTTTTGGATATCCTTCTAGGGAAAATTAACCCTTAGCTATAATATAAATGAATTGTTTATTTAAAAGAACGTTTTAAATAATTCTTAGGTGCAAACATCATGGAGAATACAGAGATGAATATAATAGGGTTTTTTACCTTAAGCTCGTAAGCTTTTTTTTCTTTAAAAAATATTTCTTCTGGAGTGTCCTGTTCTAGCATTACTAGTTCTTCCAGGTCTGTAAGTAATTAATTGGTGTTCGGAATTTTTTCCTTATTTAAAAAAATTCTAAACTATATCTCAACTTCATTCTACTTTTTGAGAATTATAATTGAGTTTTGTTTAATCTTTTCAGATCTCTTTTAGGTTTCTGTCATTTTGTAGGTGACTTAGTCATACATTCCATTTATGTTTAAGTTCTGTGTTCCTGTGAATTTAGTCCAAATATTTATGTCTTTGCTTGAACCATTGTTCATTCATTCTTTCCTTCCCCTCTTTCTCCTCTCTCCCTCTCTTTTCTTCCCTTTCTTGTCTTTTCCCTGTTTCTGAACTGAAATAGAAAGAGGGGAAAAAGTACTAAATATGTGTGTGTGTGTGTGTGTGTGTGTGTGTGTGTAATGCAAAAGAGCTAGTAAAATAAGTACGTATATATATTTTACTAGCTCTCTTGCATGATTGCTGAACCAGAACTGTGATTCATGTGTATAAGGTATCTTTTATTTTTTATTACTTAGTGCTAATGATATATATTATACTGAGATTGATTATAAAATTTGAGAATAGTATTCTTTGATTTGCTTAGGTTTAGCACTAAAAGGAGTGTGATATTTACTGGACACAATACTAACCTGACCATCTCCTCCTTTTTAATAAAGTTAATCTTTTAGAATATTTTTAGATTTATAGAAAAATTGCAAAGGTAGTACAAAGAATTCCCATATACCCTTGTACTAAGTTTCTGACATCTTACATTAACATAGTACATTTGCTAAAATTAATGAACCAATATTGATTCACTATTATTAACTTAAAGTCCATAGTTTATTCAGATTTCTTTAGTTTTTTATCTCAGGTCCTTTTTCTGTTTCAGGATCTCATCCAGGATACCATATTACATTTAGTTGACATGTCTTAGGCTTTTTTGGCTGTGCCGGTTTCTCAGACTCTCCTTGTTTTCCATGACCTTGACAGTATAGTCCTGACCCCTTTTTCATAAGGAATTTTTATTAGTGGGTGCTTAATCTTAGAAAATCAGTGTTATCATTTGATATGAAGGAATAAATGAACATAAAAGGTAGATATATGTGTATATATACATATTTACATTTAATAGAATGATATGGTACTTCGGTGTTTAGCATTTATTCTAGTTCTGTAGGAATCATAGACTGAGAGTCGGGAAGGCTTTGTCCTTAGCAGATTAAAAAGTAATGAAGTTTGGGGGTGCCCCTGTGTGGCACTGTCTGTTAAATGTCCAATTCTTGATCTCAGCTCAGGTCTTGATCTCAGGGTCATGAGTTCAAGCCCTGTGTTGGGCTCCATGCTTAGCATAGAGCCTACTTAAAAAAAAAAGTAATAAAGTTTGGATTTAATGAAAAAGTGGTATTTGCCAGTATAATTTTCTGAATAGATTCTAGAAAATAAAGAAATTGAGATATTTGGGGTTGGTAAGAAATTACATTTCTTTTCAAAGTTTTAATTGCCCTGCAGGAATAAATTGACTTAATAATAAATAATAAATAAATAAACAAAATAGTAAATAAAAAATGACTTCTATGTACTAATCTCTGATTTGTTTTTTATTTATTTATTTATTACTTATTTATTTTTTTTCAATAAATATTTACTTGAGTGTGTGCTCTTTGCCAGGCATTGTTTTAGGCCCTGGGGACATAATAGGGAACAAAACAAACAAAAAACTGTGTGTGTGTGTGTGTGTGTGTGTGTGTGTGTGTGTGTGTGTGAAATAGCCATGTATATACGTTTATATATAAAATGTTAGATGGAGGAAAAGGAAATAATGCAGAATAGGGAGTGCCTTCGGTAAGGTGGGTGGGTTGAAGTTTTAGATAAGGGTTATCAGGGAAAGCCACATTGATAAATTGACCAAAGATATGAAAGAAGTGGGGGAATGAGCCATGCAGATATCTGAAGGGAGAACATTGCAGACAGAGGAATTGGTAAGTGCAAAGACTGAGTAGACAGCAGGCCCAGATTGCTCTGGAAATAGCAAGACCAGTATGGCTGCACTGGATTGAACAACGGGGAGACTAGTAGGAGGGGCGGTAAGAGAGGAAGGAAAGGATCGTACCGTTTAGGGCCTTATCGAGTGTAGACCATTGTTAAGAATTTCAGTTTTCAATTACTTTAAAAGAATTTGGTTTTTGTTTGAGCAGAGGATTGACATGATCTAAATTATGTTTTAAAGGGAAGGTTACTCTGTTGAGGCTGTAAAGGGAGCAAAGGTAGAAGCAGGGAGACTACGTGGGAACCTATTGTAGTAATCTAGGAAAGCATTGATGTTGGCTTGGACCGTGGACCTTCAGTAACAGTGGAGGTGGTTTAAGAAGTAGTCAGATTCTGCATATATTTTGAAGTTAGAACCCAGATTACCTGATGGATTGGATATGGGGTGGGAGAAGGAGGAATCAGAGATAACTTAGGATTTTGGCCTGAGTAACTGGGAAGATGGAGTTGTCATTTACCAAGATGTTAGAAATTGCAAGAGGAACACTTTTTGGGGAAGGGGGAAGTTTGAGGTGATGTGGTGAAGAACAGGGTTTGGTTTTTGGACATGTACATTTGTACATGCCAGACATTCAGGTAGTATTTTAAGGAAGCAATAGAATATAAGTCTGGCAAACAGGAATTATCTGGGTTGGAGGTTTAATCTGGGTATCATCAATATGTGGATGGTATCAAAACCATCAGATTACCAAGGATGTAAACATGGAGAAAAAAGAGAAAAGGACCAAGACTGCCCTGGAGCACTCTAACCTTAAGATGTTGAGAGTAATGAAGAGGAACCATAAAGAGAAACTGAGAAATGGTCAGTGAGAGCAAATCCTGGAGAATGTGGGGTCCTGGATGCTAACTAAAGAGAGTGTTTCAAGGTAGTGATCCCCTATGAGAAATACTGCCAGTTAAGTTGAGAGTCGAGAATTGAACATTGATTTTGTTGAGGGCCATAGTGACCTTGAAAATAAAGGTTTTGGTGGAAGAATGAGGGCAAGAGCCTGATTAGAGTGGGCTTAAGAAAGTAGGGGAGTAGAGAAGTTGGAGACAGAAGAGACTATTCTTTGAATAAGAGGGAATGGAAAAATGGGTAGCTGGACGGGGGAGGATTATGTGTATGTGGGTGAACATATGCTGTATGAAAGAAATAGCATGCTTGTATGCTACCGGGAATGGCCTAGAAGACACATAATAATTGATGATGGAAAGAGTGGACACAGTTGTTGGAAAACTGTTCATTAGGAGGCAAGAAGGGATAGGATTTAGTATACAAGTGTGGGAGTTAGCTTTTGATGGGAGTATGCATAGTTCATCAATAGTAAGAAGTGAAGACAGAGAACATGGGCAGATACAGGTAAGTGGTGGGAATTGTCTTTTGATTGTATCTGTATTCTTAATGAGAGTGAGAATGGGGAAGATGTTGGGGGCCTGAAGAGAATATATAAAATAAATCTCTAGGGGAGTGAGAGAGTAAATGGATTAGGAAAATGTAGGAATGCCAGGGGACACTAGTGTCTGCTTAAAGTTAACAGTCATGAATTTGGGGCACCTGGGTGGCTCAGTTGGTTAAGCATCTGACTCTTGGTCTCAGCTCAGGTGTTGATCTCAAGGTCATGAGTTCAAGCCCCACGTTGGGCTCTACGCCCTGTGTGGAGCCCTACTTACAAAGAAGGAAAAGAAGGAGAAGAAGGAAGGAAGGAAGGAAGGAAGGAAGAAAAAGAAAGAAAGGAAAGAAAGAGAAAAGGAAGGAAGGAAGGAAGAAAAAGAAGAAGGAAAGAAAGAGTAAGTAAGTTAGGTGACAGTCATGAATTTAAAGCATGGTTGTGCATGCTTTCCAGTTGTGTTTAGCTGTATGGGTACAGGCGTGGAGTAGGAAGAGAGTTGGTCTAAACCAAGGTTGGGGTTTTACCTAATGGATTAAATGAAGTGGTAAAGGGGCAACGGAGGTGAAATTTTTCACAAGGGAGTGATTATAACAATGTATTATGGGATCTAAGATGATCATGAGGGAAATAAGGACATGAGAGGAGGATGATGGACAGTCAAAGGTGTTGGTAGTATTAATATAGGGGTCTGCAAACTACGAGATCTATTTAATATGGCTCTTGACCTTAGAACTGGTTTTACATTTTTCAAGTGTTCTAAAAAATAAGGAAGAATAAGAATATGCAAGAGAAACTGTATGTGGTCCGCAAAGCCTAAAATATTTACTATCTAACACTTTACAAAAAAAGTTTGCTGACTGCTTTAATAACTAATGGATCATAGATCCTCTTGGAATTGAAAGAATAATTGAGGAATTAATCTGGAAAGGTAACTGTGGTTTCAGAGTGGGATGCTTGAACTTGAAAAGGGTGCAGTTATCCTTAATGGCAAGGTTCTAGGATTAGGTTATGACTATAAATCCTTAACAGGCTCTCCTATATTTGTTTCAAAAGGAAGCTACATATGCATTTTTTTTTTTTACCTTTGTACATAACCCTGCATCTCTACTAATGAAATTAACAAAAGAAAAGTCAATTGTATTCTCCCACAGCTAAATTTGAAATCAATAAGTATTGCAGAAAAATTTAATGGCTCTAGAAAATGGATTATAACTTATTAAGTAGGTTTTTAGAGTTTACTCACTTGTGTTCCATGGCATATATGGAAGATTAAAGTAGAAATCACTAATCTTTATTGATCTTCGTATTTTGCTGTTTTTTGGGATGTATGTCTGATTAAGAAAATCTGGAAAACACTGGTAAAACAGTAAATTCACTTTTTTGGGGTGTTCTTTACTTAAGTGTCATATCTATACTGTTACAGTTATCTGTTGTATAACATGCCACCCCAAAACTTAGTGGCTTAGAACAACATTAATTTGTTTTGCTCATGAATTTGCAGTGTTGGCAAGTTTGGTAAAGATTGTTCATGTTTGCCTCACATCTCTTGGAGCTACCTGATGGGGCCTGGAAGATATCCTACCAAGATGGCTTATACATGTGGCTGACAAGTTGGTGCTGGCACTTAGTTCCTCTCCACATGGACTTCTCTCATGGGGTCAGTTGGACTTGCTCCAGTGTGGTGACTGGGTTCTAAGAGCAAGCAGCCCAAGAGACAGAAAGTAGTCCAGAAAACTGGGGCACCTGTATTCTCTTGGATAAATGGTAACAGAGCACAGATTCAAGGGAGGAGACATAGACATCCTCCCTTCCCCATTTGATGGGAGGCAAATCAAAGAATTTTGGACGTGTATTATAAAACTGCCACATGTACCTTAAAAGGCATTTAGATGCCCATCCATTTTTCAGTGTTCTTCTTAAATGCCACCATTACCATGAACCCTCCCTGCATCCCATCACCGAATTTAATCTCCCCATTCTTGGACCCTCCACGGTACTTGGACCCTCCACGGTACTTTGTTGGTTCCTTTTTTTATGGCACTTACCTGGTGTTTCATGATTTTGTGTTATCTTTGCTTGCCACCTCTATATGCAGCTCTGTATTCCATTCAGTAGTGCCTAGCTCAGAGTGGTTGCTTAATAAATATATTGAGTTGAAGGAAATAAAAGAAAACTTTTTTTTTTAGAATTAATGAATTTTATTTAAATGTTGTAAAGTAGTAATTTACCAAATGGGACCTTGATGAACGGCAAGGTACAGGTTGTTTAAAGTCGAAAGAGGTAGGAGACAAAGTAGAAATAAATCATCAAGGTGATGAAAAAAAGTAAATGTTGAGATAAAGAACTATAAAGCAAAACATTCTTTTTTTAATTGAACTATAATTGACATACAACATTAAATTAGTTTTAGGTGTACAACATAGTGATTTGACAATTGTGTGCATTACAAAAGACTCTCCAAGCTAGGTGTAGTTACCATCTGTCACCATACAAAGTTATTGCAATATTGTTGACTATATTCCCTATAGTGTACTTTTCATCCCAGTGACTTCTTTGTTTTATAATTGTAAATTTGTATCTCTTAATCTCCTTCACCTATTTTGCCTCCCTGCCCCCATTCTCTGGCAACCACCAGTTCTCTGTATTTATGAGTCTATTTTTTATTAGTTTGTTCATTTGTTTTGTTTTTTTAGATTCCACGTATAAGTGAAATCATATGGTAACTTGCCTTTTTCTGTCTGACTTATTTCACTTAGTATAATACCCTCTAGGTCCATCCATATTGTTGCAAATGGCAAGATCTCATCCTTTTTGATGGCTGAGTAATATTCCATTATATGCATATGTGTGTTTATGTAGACAACGATGGATTTGCTTTTGGCTTTGTTGAGGCAAGTGACATCCAGGTGGTATGGTTTATAGGTGATTGATTATTTTATATGGAGCTCAGGAAAAAGGTTAAGGTTATAGGTACAATTAGGAATCATTGGGACTTATAGATGATAGTTCTTCAAACCATGGGATTGAATGAAATTGCCCAGGGAGAGAAAATAGAGTAAGAAGGCTATGGCAAGAACCCCCGGGAATTAAATTTAATGGTAGAGGGAGAAGGGAGGAACTCAGGAAAAAGACAGAAGGAATGATTAGAGTTAAAAGCAGAACTAAACTGGTGTCTAGAAAGTTGAAGTGTAGTAGGGATGGCATCTGCTGTCATAGTCTGCAAAGGGTCAAGTTAAGTAGAAGACATATGAGGTCATCGAATCTGATAGGTTGGACAGAGTTGAGGGCACTGTTGTAATAAAAACTGGGATTTGTATCCTGCCTCCATCTCTTATTTACTGTGAGACTTTTGGCAAGTTACTTAGCTTCTGAGCTTTGGTTTCTTCTTTTGAAAACCGAGGGTTGGAATTATCTCAAAGAGTTAGTCTAAATATTGGGTGACATTAGTAAACTCACATTAAGCACCTATTATAGTTCCTAGCAGAAAATAGGGATTTGATAAAGAGTAGCTGTAACAGTAATGGTGATAAGTTTGTTGGTAACCAAACCAATGGTGCCTTCAGTGGTAAGTGATACTGTGGTAGCTAAGAAAGAGGACAAAAAACAGATGGTGTTAGGTCGAGGAGTGAAATGTTGGGGAAGTTTTTCTTTCTCTCTCATTCTCTCATTCTCTTTCTTTCTCTCTTTCTTTCCTTCCCAAAGCTTTTCCTCTATGGAAAGGAAGAGGTTATGGAGTCATTTTGTTACTAAAAAGTCATCCACCTATTGAGAAAACAATTTAAGTAGAGAAGTAGGGCTGAGTTTAAAGTAGCTTATTATGAGTAGGATATGTAGAAGATGATACAGTGAATATAGACCTTAGAGAACTTTTTGAAAGTAAAAGGAAGAGATGCCAGGTGCCTGGTCCTTATTTTGATTATTTAGAGGACTCGTATAAATTTAAACAATAGAGACCAGAATTTATATAAATTTAAAAATAGAAACTGTCCTGAAGCTATATCCCCAGTCTCACTTAACTACATTTAGTAATCACTTACAAAGAGCCAAATTCACCCTAAGTTTAAGAATATCCACTTTTGCATATGTGAATCATTCAAAGGCTTTTTCTTGATGCTTTTTCTTATGAGGCTTAGAACTGGACATAATGTTGAGAAAACCTTTGACCAGTGCTAGAGAAAATATGAGGATTGTCTTTGTAGTTTTGCCAACACTTTAAGGAAATTTGAAACCCAGAGTCGATAGAAGACTTTTTTAGTTTGCATAAGGAACTGGTGGTATTGGCTAGGATGAAAATCCAGGCCTCCGAACTGTAGTGTGGTATATTCTTCCTACTATAGCTTAATACCAAAATGAAGATAAAACCCTCTACAAATAATCAGTGTTTAAAAATCTGATAAATCAAGAATTATTTGTTTTATAGAACATTTATCTCAAGAATTAAGAGCAAGCTAGAGCTATAGGTTTAAGTTTTTGCATAAATTTTGAATTTACACATTTAAATAAGTTCACAAATAAGTTTAGGAAAACATTTAGTTTGTACATTAATATCTACACTTTATTTTAATTTTTGCTTTAGAAATTCTAGGTTGCTTAGCTTTTGATTTATTGTAATCTCTGGAACCTTTAGATGAATACTACTTCTAATAGTTTTTGCTTATTAAGTACTTATTAAGTACCTGTGCTTTGGTTAAGCCCTTTGCATTGCTTATCTCATTTAATTTTTACAACAGTTAAGAGGTAAGTATTCCTGTTAAAAGGAAGCTGAACTGAGATTTGTTAGCAACTTGGAAAAGGCTGCATGTACATCTAATAAATAGGGTGGAGCTGAAATTTAAATCAACACAGCTTGATCCCAGAGTCTGCTTTTTTTTTTTCTTTGTAGTTTCAAGTTTTTATTTAAATTCCAGTTAGTTAACACAGTGTAATATTAGTTTCAGGTGTAGAATTTAGTGATTCATCACTTACATACAACACCCCGTGCTCATCACAAGTGCTGTCCTTAATCCCCATCACCCATTTAACCCAGCTCCACCCTGCCTACCCACCTCTCCTACAGCAACCCTCTGTTCTCTGTAGTTAAGAGTCTGTTTTATGGATTGCGTTTTTTCCCCCTCTATATTCATCTGTTTTGTTTCTTAAATTCCACGTGTCAGTGAAATCATATGGTATTTGTCTTTAACTTATTTCAAGCAGAGTCTGTGCTTTTTAACAACTATCTTGTTTTATCATTATTTTAACCGACTGAGCCACCCAGGCGCCATTTTATCATTATTTTAAACTTTGTTTTCTTTTGTTTATTGTAATATAGAAGTTTTAAATATCATTTAGATTCTATTTGCTTCATTTTGAATTAAAAAATATAGACATGTACTCATACTTGGTGGGTATAATTTTTATTGAATTAGTGATTGATCACTGATAAGGATGTTGAAATATCCTCCAGTCAAGAATTGAACTTATGGAACACTCCTTATGATACTTTACCAGATTGGTGTGAAATGCTTGGTAAATCTTTTTTGTGGGATGGTATTTTACGTTTAAATGCAGGAAAAGTTAAATATAACCAATACAATACTTTGTTGAATAACAAAGTTTTTAGAGTAAATGTATTACAGAGTATTTGTGAATGGCAAATCTTAGATGATTTAAATGATAAATTTTAGATGTTTTAAATTGAGACTACCAGAATATTTCATAACACCTTACCAAATACAGATTTGGTGTTGTATTGCTAGCTATTTTCACCTATTGATATTGTAAAGTTACCTGCTTTTCCTTTGAAAACAATGAAACTATGTTTTCTCCCTTTCCTCTTTCATGTCATTTTTCTCCTTTTTCTGTCAAAATTTAGATTCAGAAATTATTAAGCCAAGTCTCTTTCGTGGAATGCTAGACATGGTGTCCTTTGTAACCTAGCTAGTTATAGACCTCGACTTTCGGTAGTTCATGAGTGATACGAGTGATGTGTGTTAAAAGGGCACTTTAATTGTCCCAGGGTAGATGCACATTCAGAGAAAGCAATTTCAAGTCTTTGTGCAAGAAGTGAAAGAATAATAACTACTTTTGATATAGTTTGATACATATTAAACTTCTACTTATCTGGAAGAAAAATGTCATTTTGTAGAGTTATGTTTTAGCTGAAAATTGGCTAAAAAATGATTTACAGTTTTTGATACCTTGTTTTTGTTTTTTGTATTTTTTTTTTTTAAAGATTTTATTTATTTGACAGAGACACAGCAAGAGAGGGAACACAAGCAGGGGGAGTGGGAGAGGGAGAAGCAGGCTTCCCACTGAGCAGGGAGCCTGATGCGGGTCTCGATCCCAGGACCCTGGGACCATGACCTGAGCCGAAGGCAGACGCTTAACGACTGAGCCACCCAGGTGCCCTGATACCTTGTTTTTTTAAAAATTAATTTAAATGACCAAATCTTAATATAATTTCAATGATCTTAGTACCTTTTGTAGCATTTTTTTTTTTTTTTTAAGTAGGCTCCACGCCCAATGTGGGGCTTCAATTCACAACCCTGAGATTGAGTTGCATGCTTTACCAACTGAGCCAGCCAGCCAGGGGCCCCTCAATACCTTTTGCAGAATTTCATGGCTTTCCCAATGTGTAACCACCTTTTAAGGTGTTCCTTGTGAGTAAAAGATAATTAAGTAACCAGCTAATTGGCAGGAGATATTAGGATACAATTAGATCAGGTAAGATCTGAAAATTCTATATAAACTGCATGGAAAATAGCCAGATATAAAGGTAGTTCCATTTATCTCATGATGATCTGCTTGTAATTTATTATTTTGGTGGCTAGGTTAGAGACTAAATTAAGAGCCAGAGGAAAATTAGTTTGTCTTAGTAATTACAGCTCACTAATTGGTCATTTGAAAATACTTTGTGTGGGTGTACTGGGTGGCTCAGTCGGTTAAGCGTCTGCCTTCAGCTCAGACGGGGTCCCGGGGTCCTGGGATCGAGCCCCATGTCAGGTTCCCGAGGAGGGAGTCTGCTTCTCTCCCTCTGCCACTTCCCCTGCTTTTGTGTGCGTGCTCTCTCTCTCTCTCTCAAATAAATAAATAAAATCTTTAAAAAAAAAGAAAACTTTTTAAAATTAAAAGAAAATATATGAAAAGACTGTCATCTGAAATATTATGTATTTGATAAATGTGAGCTATCAATACAGACATCATTTAATCCTTATAACAGTTCTATGAGTTAATATTATTATCCTAAATTTACAGATAAAGAAGAGAGGTTTAGTGAAGTTAACCCATCTGAAGTCATGTAATGCTGCTATAAGCTACAGCCAAGATTCTGACCAAACTTTTCTGCTAGATTGTAGTGAACTGAAACCTGATGCTAGAGCTGCACTTTTAGTTGCAATGAACTCTTCATGAAAATCTTTAACTGTCAAATACAGTCCAAATTTAAATTTTTTTTTCTTCTGGAAGTGTGCATTTTTACCAGTCATGCCAATTAAAATTTAACTTCTTTAGTTTCAGCCTACTATTTCAGGATTTGTGATAATTTAAGGTGATATGTAGAATTAAAAAGCAATAAGCACTTCTTGAGATCTTACCGTTGACATTCAAGTAAGATATTGGTGGGGAGGGGAAATGATAGAACTGGATTTTGTGTTACGGAGTTAGGGGATCATGAAATTTTCTGTAAAGGGCCAGATAGTAAGTACAGTAAATGGCTCTGACAGCCATGTGATCTCTTGTAAATGCTCAGCTCTTCTAAAGCAGCTGTAGACAATATGTAAACAAAAGAGTGTTGCCATGTTTTAATAAAACTACTAAAAGGAGCGGGAGCCTGGATTTGGCACATTTACCACTGCCGTTACAGAAAATCTTGTAATTTCTGCAACTAAAAGATAAGACTTATGATGATACTGCTTATGTAGAGTGGAAGTTTTCCTTTATTGAATGTATTGGCAAAAAAAAAAATTACCAAAAGGCAGTAATAGTATAAAGGAGATTGGGAATAGTACCTAATAGTAAAGACTACTTTTTCAGCATTTCTATGACTACTTAGATTAAGTACCTCATAAATTATTTGATAATTCCAGAATATACTTATTCACTCATTTCTTAGAATTAACCTTTTTCTTGAAGAAACAAATCTGCCATTTTCATCAGATTTTTCACAAATTTTGATAAACTTACTTTCCTTTATCATAAATTAGGAAGGATTACTGTGAAAAGACATGACACATAATTGGGTGATGATTTTATTTTATTTGAATTTATTTTGAAAAGTGGTATCTGTAGATAGATCAAGGCTTTTGTGTAAATATATGCAGTTGGAAGTGTAGGGTCAGAAATGGAGTACTGTTATAGTCAGTTTTCAATGTTACATCTTATAAACTTCTCATTACAAGAAGTTTTGACCCTACAGATGCTTTCTGGTGCTACAAAACTTTATTAAACGTGAATCATTTTGTGGTATTGGCTAATATGGATATTAAGTCAAAAATGCACTTTTTAATTCTTATTCTCAGAGATTCGTCAGCGAACTGCAGCTCAGAGAAACCTTTCTCCAACACCCGCGAGCTCTAGCCAGGGCCCTCCTCCACAAGTTCCAGTATCTCCTGGACCACCAAAGGACAGTTCAGCCCCGGGTGGACCCCCAGAAAGAACTGTTACTCCAGCCCTATCATCAAATGTGTTACCAAGACGTCTTGGATCCCCTGCTACTTCAGTGCCTGGAATGGGTAAACAGAGCACTTAATGTTATTTACAGTTTATATTGTTTTCTCTGGTTACCAATAAAACGGGCCATTTTCAGGCAGTATGGAAATGGCATTTCATTTGGAAATAGCAGAGCAGTTATCTGATTAAGCAGGAGTTCCATATTCAATTAGCCATAACTCTTTACAGCTGGCACCTTGTGATACTGAAACCTATTTCTTGAGCTCATTTAACTGTTATGGCTTCTTTGTTTAAATGGCAATAAAACTTTGTGGTATTCTGTAGTCAACGGTATAGCATATCTTTTTATATTCAGCTTTAGAATGACTCCAGATTTATATAAAATGGGGATAGAAGAGAACACTTTTGGAATATATTCATGCTTTTTGCTAAACTCTTCACATATATTTTTAAACATGACAACATATTCCAGGAAGACTATTTCTGCATTGTGGTATACAATACTATTATTGTTAATATGGGCTGGTAGATTTTTCTTTTATTTAGCGGTTGAACCTTAGTATTTTCTGACAGATACTTTAGCATAAAGTTCTATTAAATTAACAACTGCCTTAATTTCATTTCTTTGGATTCTCTTTTTTCAGTGTGGTAGATCTCTAGGGGAAGATTCCATTTTTGGAGTGTAGTAGATTATATTACCCTGCAGCTTTCTTTTGGAGTGTGATGGGACATGGAAGTCTACTGCTTCAGCAGATCACATTATTTTATATAAATTTCCATGTCAGATCCTTGAATATGATAGTAAATTATTTATCTTATTTTAAGATATTTAATTCTAATTTAAATTACTTTGGTATTTCATGACTAATTACTAACATATGATTTATAATGATTTTGAGGTTAGCCAGTAGTTGATATCAGGTATTCAGGACACTTACATAATAAAAGCAATCTAAATGTTACTATGACAGGAGTTTTTTTTTCCTGCTTTTCCTTCAAAGAAAAGGAGCATAAGATTTTAGAAAACTAGAAAACTGTTAATTTATAAACAAATTAAAACTGGCTACAAATGAAATATATATAAATCGTAACTTTTAGTTATTGAAAAATACTTCTAAACTTGACATATAATGATGTCACAAGGCACCCATGTATTTTGTGAAATTGAGAAAAATTAAGTTGAAAATTATTTTATCTTTCTGTTATTTGATTGATTTGAGATACTCATGATTTGTAAAGTTCTTAATAGTTTAATGGAAGAACTTTTTTTGTGTGTGAGAATGCATGAATTATATACATTTGTGTATCTAAGTTTTAAGGAAATAAAAGTCTAGCAACTTGTATAAAGTAATAAAAACTGTATTGCACATATAAGAATAGGGTTATAGAGGGAACAATGGCCTAAATTTCATGATCATGTAAATAAAACGTATTTTACTGAAGTTTTTGTTTTCCATGTAGAAGACTAAGTTGTGCAATGCCAAAAATATGAATGAGTTAAGTGATTTCTTATAGAGAAGATTAATAATTCATTTTTTCATTATGCCATATTTATGGAAGAGAATCAGTTTAATGTGTATTACCACAGGGCTCCCATATGTTTGAAAATTAATAACCAGCAGGTACTTGATAATTTGCCAAGCTGTGTAAAAATGACCGGTATTCCTACAATGATTGCTCTTGATGTTTGTATTAATTACTGTTATCTGTAATAGCATAAATATGAAGATGTGTTATTTTAAAAGTTAATAGTATGCGCAGCATTTAGGATATTTTTATGAAATCTGTTGTTTTATGTATCCAGATTCCTTTATGGACATTTTCATTTTAAACATACAGAAATAAAATATTCCAGCAAAAGTTAATTTGACTTAAATGTTTTCAAGATATAATTTGGCATACTTATTCAAGTTGAAAATTTGATGAGGAATGACACTTAATGTGTGCAATCAGATTTACTTTTTGATCATAAATGATTGAATGTTGTTAATACAAGTAAACCAGTGACTTCTCTGATGAAATCTGAAAAATGTTCTTGATTTGTTATACAAAGAACTTATTCTAGAACCCGAATTTCATTTGTTAATTGCTACAATTTTGACATCATTTGCCCTTTTTTAGATGGTAACAACCTTTAGGTTTGTGGTTATTTACAAAGCAAATCTCTTTGTTAGCCTTTAAAATATTAATATAGTATTGGTACTCTAAAACCATTCTTGAGCACTTTAAAGTTTTGTCACAGTCATTTTGAAAACCTTATATCCTTATATTGTAAGGCTTAATCCAACAAGGCCTCATTTTGTTGCAGTCTTCTATGAGGTCTCCCTGTAAACCTTCATTGCTGCCCGTCTTATTCTTATGTTCATCCAGCCTTGCTTTACAAAGGCAAACATCACTTACTTATTTTATTCTCTTTCTTCTCAGTGCTGCCTTCTGTGTTGTCTCTTAGTTCAGAGTATCACCTACAAACAGTTCTTTTTCAGTTTTCAAAGATTGTGGTTACAATTCATAACTCTTTATTTTTGTTGTTAATGTTTTTAAATGATGTAAGTCATTTAATCAAACTAGGTTATTCTTCCACTCTCCACTCTCCATTTATCTCTTTTGATATTGCCTGGTTTATTACATGAACACAGTATATTTCTGTTTATTTAGACCTTCAGTTTTTCTCAGCAGTGTTTTATAGTGTGCAGTATATAAGTTTTATACATTTTCTTGGTTAAATATTTATGTAATTATCTCCAATTTTTGAGCCTATTGAAAATGGCTTTGTTTTACTATCTCCAGTTATTCATTGCTAAATATACAAATATATATAGAAATACAATTGATTTTTGTATATTGGTCTTCTATAATCTTGCTAAACCTATTAGTTTTATTAGTTTTTTGATAGATTCTATAGTATTTTCCATAGACTATCACATTGTGAATAAAGATAATTCTTTTTTTCCAATCTGTGTTCTTTTTATTTCTCATTCTTGCTTATTACACAAACTAGAACCTTTGGTACAATGTTGAATAGAAGTGGCAAAAGCAGGGGAGCCTGGCTGGTTCAGTTGGTGGAGCTTGCAACTCTTGATCTTGGGGTTGTGAGTTCAAGCCCCACATTGGATGTAGAGATTACTTACAAATAAAATCTTTAAAAAAAAGAAGAAGTGGAAAAACGGACCTTCTTCCTTATTGCTGATCTTAGGAGGAAAGCAGTTACCTTTTCACCTTTCCACATGGTGTTAGCTGTAGGGTTTGTTTGTTTTACGTAGGTAACTTTTATCAGGTTGAGGAAGTGCCCATCAATTTCTAGTTAGCTGAAGATTTTTATCAGTAATGGATGATGGATTTTATCAAATGTTTTTTAATGCATCTATTGAGATGCTTAAGTGGGGTTTTAGTTTATTTTTTGTTTTCACATCTGTTAATGTAGTGAAATAAGTTGATTTTTAAATGTTGGACTACCTTGCTTTCCTGAGATAAATCTGACTTAGTCATGGTGTTTTATTTTTTATATATATTGTTGGGTTTGATTTGCTAAAAGTTTGTTAAAAATGTTTATATCAATGTTCTTAGGGATACTGGTCTGTAGTATTATTTTTTCTTGTAATGTCTTTGTCAGGTTTGGGTATCAGAGGTATAAGAAAGTATTCTGTCATCTTGAATTTTACAGACAGTTTTGTGTAGAATTTATATTATTTCTTCCTTAAATATTTGGTAGAATTTACAGGTTTAAGCATCTGGGTCTGCTGTTTTCTTTGTGGAAGTTTTTTTTTTTAAACTAAAAATTCAATTGAACAAAATCTACAGACTAATATCTCTTAGGAACATAGATATAAAAGTTCTTTATAAAATTTTAGCATACTGAATAATTATTTCTTGTTGAGTGAACTTTTGTAATTTGGTAGTCTTTCAAAGGATTGTATTGGCATGAAATTATTCATAATATGCTTGTAAACAATAGATTTATGCCATTTCTCTCATTCCTGATGTTAGTATTTTGTATCTTCCCTTTTTTTCCCTGATTAGTCTGCTAGAGGTCTATCAGTTTTGATATTCTCAAAAGAATCAGATTTTCTCTATTATTTTTGTATTTTCTATTTTATTATTCTGTTTATCTTGGGTTTAATTTGCTCTTCCTTTTTTTAGTTTCTTAAGGTGGAAGCTGAATTCATGAATTTTAGATTTACCCTCTTTTATAGATGTTTTAGTGTTATAAATTTTCCTCTACCTACTGCTTTAGCTGCATATCATAAGTTTGATATGTTGTTTTTTCATTTTCATTCAATTAAAAATACTTTCTAACTTCCATTTTGATTTTTCTTTGAACCCTTGGTCATTTAAATGTATGTTAGTTAGTCTCCAAATATTTGGAGATTTTCTTGTTGTCTTTCTGTTGCTAATTTCTAATTTAATTCCATCATGGTCAGAAAACATATGTTGTATTGTTTAAATTTTCTTAAATGTACTGAGGCTTGTTTTATGTCTCAGAATATCATCTGTCTTGGTAAATGTTTTATATTCACCTGAATATATATTCTGTTCCTGTTGGATAGAGTGGCTATAAATGTTAATTAGGACAAGTTGGTAGCACATAGTATTTTTCAGATCTTCTCTATCATTACTGATTTCTGTGTTTATTCTGTCAATTATTGAGAGGAAGCTGTTGAAATCTCCAACTGTACTATTGTATGTGCATGTGTATAAATTGTATATAGTATTGTGTGTGTGTGTGTATATATATATTATATATACACACAAGTATATATATAACATACACAGTAGATATGTATTTATTTCTTTTTGTAGTTTCTATTAGTTTTTTGCTTTATGTGTTTTGAAACTCTGTTATGATGCACATATATATTTAGGATTATGTTCTCTTGATGAAGTGACTCCTTTGTTATTATAAAATTACCCTTTTTATCCCTGATAATATTCTTTGCTGTGAAGTCTACTCTGTTTGATATTAATACAGCTACTCCAGATTTCTTTTGATTAGTGTTAGCATATTTATATATGTGTGTCTATCATTTATTTATTATTATTTTTAAAGGATGTATTTATTTTAGAGAGAGAGAGAGGGAGAACACAAGTGGGGGAAGGGGCAGAGGGAGAGGAAGAGAGAGAATCCCAAGCAGACTCCACACCGAGTGTGGAGCCCACCATGGGTCTTGATCCCACAACCCCAAGATCATGAACTGAGCTGAAACCAAGAGTTGGATACCTAATCAACTGAGCCACCCAGATGTCCCTCTATCATTTATTTTTAACCTATTTGTGTCTTTGTATTTATTTATTTTTTATTTATTTTTCTTTTTGGTAAGCAACATATATCAGGTTCTTGCTTTTTTATTGTGACAATCCATGGCTTATAATGAGGATGTCAGGCTACATACATTTAACTGGGTTGGTGTATTTGGGTTTGAGTTTAAATCTTCTATTGTGCTATTTTTTTCTTTTTTTCTTTTTTTTTTTTAAGATTTTTATTTATTTATTTATTTGAGACAGAGAGAATGAGAGAGAGAGAGAGAGAGAGAGCGCGCACATGAGAGGGGGGAGAGTCAGAGGGAGAAGCAGACTCCCCGCCGAGCAGGGAGCCTAATGCGGGACTTGATCCAGGGACTCCTGGATCTTGACCTGAGCCGAAGGCAGTCGCTTAACCAACTGAGCCACCCAGGCGCCCTATTGTGCTATTTTTTTCTACTTGTCCCTCTGTTCTATTACTTTTCTCCTTGTCATCTGCCTTCTTTTGAATTGAGTATCTTTATTATTTTATCTTTTTTCATTGCTTTACTAGCTATATTGCTTTTTCATGTTATTTTAGTGGGTCTTTTGGGGTTTACAGTATGTATCTTGAACTTATAACAGTTCATCTTCAAGTGATATAATACCAATTCACAAATAGTTTGATAATCTAACAACAATATACTTACATTTCTCCTCTCCTGGCCTTTGTGCTACTGTTGCCATACATTTTACTTCAATATATGTTAATTCTTTTTTTTTTTAAGATTTTATTTATTTATTTGACAGAGAGAGACACAGCGAGAGAGGGAACACAAGCAGGGGGAGTGGGAGAGGGAGAAGCAGGCCTCCCGCCGAGCAGGGAGCCCAATGCAGGGCTCGATCCTAGGACCCTGGGATTATGACCTCAGCCGAAGGCAGACGCTTAACGATTGAGCCACCCAAGCGCCCCTACTTCAATATATGTTATAAACCCTACAACAAATGATTATTTTTCCTTTAAGCTATCAATTATTTTTCAAGAGTTTTGGATATTTATCCACATGGTAACCATTTCAGTTATTTCCTTTGTACTACCTCTTTCTATCTGGTGTCATTTTTCTGTCTTTTAACATTTTTATAGTGCAGTTCTGCTAATGATGAATTCTTTCAGTTTTGTATGTCTGAAAAAGTCTTCATTTTGCTTTCATTTTTAAAAGATGTTTTTACTAATACAGAATTCTAATTGATAGTTTTTCTTTAAAAATATTGCTTCACTTTCTTCTGGCTTGCTTATTTTCTGATGAGAAATCTATCATTCTTACTTCTGTTTCTCTGTATATAATGTGTCTTCTTCTGACTGTGCTATGATTTTCTCTTTATCACTGGTTTTAAGCAATTTGATTGTCTCTGCCTTGGTGCAAAATTATGTTTCTTGTGCTTAGGGTTTGTTGATATTCTTGGATTTGTGGGTTTATAGATTTCATCAAATTAGGAAAATTTTTGTGCATTATTTCTTCAAGTATTGGTTTCTTTTCTCTCTCTTTTCTTATGGACTCCAGTTATATGTATATTAGGCTGCTTGTGTTTGTTCCACAGCTTGCTGATAACTTGTTTATTTAAAAAATTTTTAGGCTTTTCTTTGTGTTTCATTATGTATGGTTTCTATTGCTATATCTTCAGGTTTACTTCTGTGCCCTCCGCGTCCAAACTGCTATTCATCCCATCTGCTGATTTTTTATTCTAGACCTTATAGTTTTCATCTGTAGAAGTTCAGTCTGGGTCTTTTGAATTTTTTCCATGTTTTGACTACACACATTGAATCTTTCTTCTAGATTCTTAGTCATATGGAATATGGTCATAATAAGTGTTTTAACATATCTGTATACTAATTCTATAAACTGTCATTTCTGTTGATTTTTCTCATGCGTTGTATTTTCCTGCTTATTTGTACATCTAATAATTTTTGATCTGATATCAGGCATTATGAATTTTATCTTACTGAATGCTGGATGTTTTTATGTCCTTATACAAAGGTCCTCTGAATACTTAATCCAAAAACCTGTGTGTTATGACGTTTTCCACTCTGGCTGCTGAGAACATGCAATACTTTGGCCCCATGTGAACACTGTTACCTTTAATATTTGGGGGCATTTTCTTCTGTGTACTCAGATAGTTTCATCATACACATGCACCAGTCAGTAGTATTTTGAGCAGTCTTGGGGATCTTCTGTAGATCTTTGGTGTTCTTGCTCTGTGCATTCCTCTTCCTGTGAACCCAAGCTGCCTTGGTCTCTCCAGAGTTCCATCTTTATCTCCTCAAACTCAGGGATACTGATACATTTCAGCTGGACTTACCCTCCCTGGGCTGCTGCCTGGGGATTTTCTCCAGGCAATAAGCTGGGGCAGTTGTTGGACTCATCTTCCTTACTTTTGGTCTCTCGGGGATCTTTATCCTACATTGCCTGTTATATATGTGTCTTTAAAATACATGTTTCATCATATATTTTGCAAAGTATTTTAGGTGGGAAGGTAAATCTGACCCCGGTGACTCTATTATTGCTCCAAATGAAAGTCTCCTAATTTGTTATTACATAAGATTTTAAGTGTAGGGGCATTTTATTTATTTATTTTTCTTTTAAAATATTTTATTACTTGTATAATCCTACAAAAATCTATTCAGTTATATCTATCCATACATGTATATACATGTTTTTTAAATTTTTTATTTTTAAATTATTTTTTAAATTTAAGTTTACTTAACATACAGTGCAATTCAGTAGAATTCAGTGATTCATCACTTACACTCTTATTAAAGAGGATTGTTGTCCTCTTTAATAAGAGCCTGGGCACTTAAAAAATTAGTTTGTACAGAGCCCAGCATAGTTTCATTTCATAACATAATGAAACTAGTACAGAGCCCAACATATTCAATAGATTATGTTGATGGTTTTGATATAGAACATAATTTAACATTTTTTTGGTAGTGTAATATTTTTATTTTTTTATTTTTTTAAAAGATTTTATTTATTTATTTGACAGAGACACATGAGAGAGTGAACACAGCAAGGAGGGGGAACGGGAGAGGGAGAAGCAGGCTTCTGCTGAGCAGGAAGCCCGATGTGGGGCTCGATCCCAGGGCCCTGGGATCATGACCTGAGCCAAAGGCAGATGCTTAATGACTGAGGCACCCAGGTGCCCCTGTAGTGTAATATTTTTAATGAAAACTTGAATGCTCTGAAGAGATGTATTTTTGTTTTGTTAAAATCTTTCGAAAATTCTGACAAGCATGGGTAGTACTTGGTAACTGAAGTAAAGTTTAAATGTATTTTATACATATATATTTTATATTTATTTATTTATTTATTTATTTACTAGGTCTTCATCCTCCGGGTCCACCTTTAGCAAGACCCATTCTCCCCCGAGAACGAGGTGCTCTGGATAGAATTGTTGAATATTTAGTTGGTGATGGTCCACAAAACAGGTAATGTTTATTAAGGTGGTAGGTAAGTGAAAATGAGGAAAAAGTTTATTGGTCAGGGGGTGTGTGTGTGTGTGTGTGTGTGTGCGCGCGCGCGCGCATGTGTATGCGGTAGATGTTCTACAGTTTTGTGGCTCTTATTTCCTGATTTTAGAACATAATAGAATATTTTATAGCCCTGCAAAGAGTACATATTCAATTGTTTTTCAGTAAAAATTTGGATAAAGTATCTAGATAAAATACAGAAAAATATATAGAGAAAACAAAATAACGTTATGTGGTATTTTTAGAGAAACTGTATCATTCATTGAAACTTTAAAGCTCGAAGAGCAAACAAATAGCGAAAACTTGGTAGGTTGTAAGAAATGGAGTTTTAGGGGCGCCTGGGTGGCTCAGGCATTAAGCGTCTGCCTTTGGCTCAGGTCATGATCTTAGGGTCCTGGGATCGAGCCCCGCATCGGGCTCCCTACTCAGCGGTGAGTCTGCCTCTCCCACTCCCCCTGCTTGTGTTCCCTCCCTCGCTGTCTCTCTCTCTCTTTCAAATAAATAAATAAAATCTTTAAAAAAAAAAGGAGTTTTATAGATGTCAGTACTGGAATTGGTGATGATGATTTTAACAATGAGGACAATTTACATATGTTTGACACTTTTAGTTCTCAAAATACTTCTCCACTTATTGAATTTTTATGATAACCCTAGGAAGGCAGGGATGATGTGAGCAGAGCAACTGTCATAGTGTAGACTTTTAAAAAATACTTAGAATAGTAGAGTAGATATTTCACAAGGTTATGGTTAATATTATTTTAATAAAAGGACTGAATTTAATGTTAATATAATACATTATATATTACTCAAAACAGACAAATTGTTGTTTGATAGGGCCAAGTATTTGTTAAGTACATACACCGAGAACAGAGAGAGTATATAAATAGGAAATGAGGAAGATGTATAACTAGGATAGATATAGGAATCATGAAGTATGAAGTTAACCTTTGGATTGGACTAAACAAATTAAATTCATTTCTTTATTACAGACTTCTCAGAGGTTTTAATAACAGTCATTGTGGATCTCTAAGGGGTTCCATCTTTTCCAGTCTTATCTAGTCACAGATTTGGGGTCTGTCATCCTCAGAAATATATGTTAGGAAATACTGAAATTTAAGTGGTCTGTTATTGACTATGTTTCTGTTAACTTAGTATGGATATATTCATTTGACTCATGACTTGTTTTTAATTTGGTGTATAAATTATATTTTAAAAGGCTTACAATTTTGGCTATGTTTAAAAAGTATTGTTCATTGTTTACTAACTAACATTTAAACTGTTAATGACATATTTTGCTATGCTAAAATATAAGTTAGCTGTTGGCTAAAGTAGCCTTTCCATGGGCTTTGTCTGCATTTGTAACTGATATGTTCATTTTTCCTTTTTGTTTAGGTATGCCCTTATATGTCAGCAGTGTTTTTCTCATAATGGCATGGCTTTGAAAGAAGAATTTGAATACATTGGTAAGAACTATTGGGCGGTTAGATTTAAATATTTTACTCTTAAGTATTTTATTCTATGCCAATTCCTATGTAATGTCACTTTGTTGTAGGTGCCCTGTATGTATTTTTCAGGCATATTGTTCTTATTTTAGAACACAGAGCAAAGCAGGAAAAACAGTGCAGTTGTTTTCCTCCTACAGTGTACAACTTCTAGGTCAGTTTTCTCAAACTTCACTGTGTATCAGAATCACCTGAAGAGCTTTTAAAGATTATCATGCCTAGGACCCACCTACAAAGAGTCTGTTTTAATTGATCTGGGGGGAGGCGGACAGGCTTTTTTTTTTTTTTTTTTTAAAGCACCTCAGATGATTCTCATGTGTAGCTACTATTAAAAAAAATTGCACTAGATACAGCAAGATGGCGGAGGAGTAGGAGACCTAGATTTTGTCTGGTCTCAGGAATTCAGCTGAATAGGGATCAAACCATTCTGAACACCTACGAACTCAACAGGAGATCGAACAGGAGAGTAGCAACAACTCTCTGAACAGAGAAGCGACCACTTACTGGAAGGTAGGACGTCCGGAGAAGTGAATCCGAGGCGATATTCGGGAGGATAGACGGCGGGGGAGGGGCCTCCGCCGGCCGCTTCTGGCAAGTGCTAGAGCCGCGGAGCACAAAATCGGACCTTTTAAAAGTTGGCTCGGCAGAGGGACGCCGCTGCAGTGGCTAAGCGGGGGGTGGAATCCTCCCGGGACAGTGTGGTCTCAGGACCCTTGGGGTCACAGAGAGACCGGGGTGCCTGAGTGCGCCAGAGCTCCCAGGTGTCGGGGCGGGGAAGCCGGCTGCAGATACGGAGCAGAGTCGCGGGCTCTCAGCTCGGGGTTCCCATAAACTGTGATCTGCGGCCCAGTCGGGGCACGGCTCCCCCAGCAAGGACCCAACAAGCAGCAGATCCGGGGAGACTCCCCTTCCTTCCCGGGGAGGAGCGGTGCGGGAACGCACTGCAGGGATCTGCTCGGTTTGGAGACTCCGAGCGGGGTCGGGTGCCAGAGATAGCAACGCTCGATCACAGGCCGGGTGAGCACGGAGTGCGGCCGGAGACCGGGGACACGGGAGTGACTGCTTTTCTCTGGGGGCGCACTGAGGAGTGGGGCCCCGAGTTCTCGGCTCCTCCGGGCGGAGACTGGGAGGCCGCCATTTTCGCCCTGGTCCTCCAAAGCTGTACCGAGAGCTTGCAGGGAACAAAAGCTCCTGAGAGCAAACTGGAGCAGCTTCCTTAGCCCGGACCAACAAGGGCGGGGCAATTCCGCCTCCGGCAAAGACATTTGGAAACCACAGCAACAGGCCCCTCCCCCAGAAGATCAACACAAACAGCCAGCAAGCCAAGACCAAGTTGATCGATCAAGGAGAATAGGAGAACTCCAGCGCTAGGGGAATACTGCACATAGATTCATGGCTTCTTTTTTTTTTTTTTTTTTACCATGATTCATTATTTCATCAAAGTTAATTTTTGTTGACTTTTTTTTATTTTTCTTTTTCCCTTTTTCAACCAACATCTTATAAATCCCTTTTTAAAAAAAAAAAACAAAAAACATTTTTTATTTTTTTTTCATTTTTAGAGTCATATTTTATCCCTTCATAGTAGTTATCCTTGTTTTTGGCATATATATATAAGTTGTTCTCTCTTTAAAATTTTGAGGTACAGTTTCTTCTAACAGATCAAAATATACCCTAAACCACTAGTGTATGGCTTTGTTCTAGTCTCCTGCCTGATCACATTCTCTCCCTTTTTCCTTTTTTTTTTTTTCCTTAAATCTTCTTTCTTTTTTCAAACAACTTATCTTACCAAGTCCTGTTATAAAATCTTTTATAATTTTCATCTTTACAGTCATCTTCCATCCCTTCATTGTATCAACCCTTATTTTGTACATATATGTCTTTCTTCCTTTAAAATTTTAGGAGGCACTTTTTTCTAACAGACCAAAATACGCCCAAAATCTAGTGTGTGGCACTGATCTATGCACTAGCCTGATCATATTTGATCATATTCTGCCTTTTTTGAATTGTTTTGTTTTTGTTTTTATCTTTTTTTTTCTTTTTTTTTTTTCTTTTTCTCTTTCTTTTTTCTTTCTTTCCCTTTCTTTTCCCCTGGTTTCAGGTCTTTTCTGATTTGTATACAGTATATTTGCTGGGGACGTTGTAAACCTGTTAGCCTTTTGTTCTCTCATTCATCTATTCTCCTCTGGACAAAATGACAAGACGAAAGAAATCACCTCAGCAAAAAGAACAAGAGGTAGTACCGTCAGCCAGGGACCTACTCAATACGGACATTAGTACGATGTCGGACCTAGAGTTCAGAATCATGACTTTAAAGATACTAGCTGGGCTTGAAAAAAGCGTGGAAGTTATTAGAGAAACCCTTTTTGGAGAAATAAAAGAACTAAAATCTAACCAAATCGAAATCAAAAAGGCTATTGATGAGGTGCAATCAAAAATGGGGGCACTAAATGCTAGGATAAATGAGGCAGAAGAGAGAATCAGCGATATAGAAGACCAAATGATGGAAAATAAAGAGGCTGAGAAAAAGAGAGAGAAACAACTACAGGATCACAAGGGCAGAATTCGAGAGATAAGTGATACGATAAGACGAAACAACATTAGAATAATTGGGATCCCAGAAGAAGAGAGAGAGAGAGGGGCAGAAGGTATATTGGAGCAAATTATAGCAGAGAACTTCCCTAATGTGAGGAAGGAAACAGGCATTAAAATCCAGGAGGCACAGAGAACCCCTCTCAAAATCAATAAAAATAGGTCAACACCCCGACATCTAATAGTAAAACTTACGAGTCTCAGAGACAAAGAGAAAATCCTGAAAGCAGCTTGGGAGAAGAGATATGTAACCTACAATGGTAGAAACATTAGATTGGCAACAGACCTATCCACAGAGACCTGGCAGGCCAGAAAGGACTGGCAAGATATCTTCAGAGCACTAAACGAGAAAAATATGCAGCCAAGAATACTATATCCAGCTAGGCTATCATTGAAAATAGAAGGAGAGATAAAAAGCTTCCAGAACAAACAAAAACTAAAGGAATTTGCAAACACGAAACCAGCCCTCCAAGAAATATTGAGAGGGGTCCTCTAAGCAAAGAGAGAACCTAAAAACAGCAAAGAGCAGAAACGAACACAGAAAACAGACAGTTAACAGTCACCTTACAGGTAATACAATGGCACTAAATTCATACCTTTCAATAGTTACCCTGAATGTAAATGGGCTAAATGCCCCAATCAAAAGACACAGGCTATCAGATTGGATTAAAAAACAAGACCCATCAATATGCTGTCTGCAAGAGACTCATTTTACACCCAAAGACACCCCCAGATTGAAAGTGAGGGGGTGGAAAACCATTTACCATGCTAATGGACACCAAAAGAAAGCTGGGGTGGCAATCCTTATATCAGACAAACTAGATTTTAAAACAAAGACTGTAATAAGAGATGAGGAAGGACACTATATCCTACTTAAAGGGTCTATCCAACAAGAAGATCTAACAATTGTAAATATCTATGCCCCGAACATGGGAGCAGCCAATTATATAAGGCAATTAATAACAAAAGCAAAGAAACACATTGACAACAATACAATAATAGTGGGGGACTTTAACACCCCCCTGACTGAAATGGACAGATCATCTAAGCAAAAGATCAACAAGGAAATAAAGACTTTAAATGACACACTGGACCAAATGGACTTCACAGACATATTCAGAACATTCCATCCCAAAGCAACGGAATACACATTCTTCTCTAGTGCCCATGGAACATTCTCCAGAATTGATCACATCCTAGGTCACAAATCAGGTCTCAATCGGTACCAAAAGATTGGGATCATTCCCTGCATATTTTCAGACCACAATGCTTTGAAACTAGAACTCAACCACAAGAGGAAAGTTGGAAAGAACTCAAATACATGGAGGCTAAAGAGCATCCTACTAAAGAATGAATGGGTCAACCAAGAAATTAAAGAAGAATTAAAAAAATTCATGGAAACCAATGAAAATGAAAACACAACTGTTCAAAATCTTTGGGATACAGCAAAGGCAGTCCTAAGAGGAAAGTATATAGCAATACAAGCCTTTCTCAAGAAACAAGAAAGGTCTCAAATACACAACCTAACCCTACACCTAAAGGAGCTGGAGAAAGAACAGCAAAGAAAGCCTAAACCCAGCAGGAGAAGAGAAATCATAAAGATCAGAGCAGAAATCAATGAACTAGAAACCAAAAGAACAGTAGAACAGATCAACGAAACTAGGAGCTGGTTCTTTGAAAGAATTAACAAGATTGATAAACCCCTGGCCAGACTGATCAAAAAGAAAAGAGAAATGACCCAAATCAACAAAATCATGAATGAAAGAGGAGAGATCACAACCAACACCAAAGAAATACAAACAATTATAAGAACATATTATGAGCAACTCTATGCCAGCAAATTAGATAACCTGGAAGAAATGGGTGCATTCCTAGAGATGTATCAACTACCAAAATTGAACCAGGAAGAAATAGAAAACCTGAACAGACCTATAACCACTAAGGAAATTGAAACAGTCATCAAAAATCTCCCAAGAAACAAAAGCCCAGGGCCAGATGGCTTCCCAGGGGAATTCTATCAGACCTTTCAAGAAGAATTAATACCTATTCTCCTGAAACTGTTCCAAAAAATAGAAATGGAAGGGAAACTTCCAAACTCATTTTATGAGGCCAGCATTACCTTGATCCCAAAACCAGACAAAGACCCCATCAAAAAAGAGAATTACCAATATCCTTGATGAACATGGATGCAAAAATTCTCACCAAAATACTAGCCAATAGGATCCAACAGTACATTAAAAGGATTATTCACCACGACCAAGTGGGATTTATTCCTGGGCTGCAAGGCTGGTTCAACATACGCAAATCAATCAACGTGATACAATACATTAACAAAAGAAAGAACAAGAATCATATGATCCTCTCAATAGATGCAGAAAAAGCATTTGACAAAGTACAACATCCTTTCTTGATCAAAACTCTTCAGAGTATAGGGATAGAGGGTACATACCTCAATATCATAAAAGCCATCTATGAAAAACCTACAGCGAATATCATTCTCAATGGGGAAAGGCTTAGAGCTTTTCCCCTAAGGTCAGGAACGCGGCAGGGATGTCCACTCTCACCACTGCTATTCAACATAGTATTAGAAGTCCTAGCCACAGCAATCAGACAACAAAAAGAAATCAAAGGCATCCAAATCGGCAAAGAGGAAGTCAAACTCTCACTCTTTGCAGATGATATGATACTGTATGTGGAAAACCCAAAAGACTCCACCCCAAAACTGCTAGAACTCATACAGGAATTCAGTAAAGTAGCAGGATATAAAATCAATGCACAGAAATCAGTGGCATTCCTATACATCAACAACAAGACAGAAGAGAGACAAATCAAGGAGTCTATCCCATTTACAATTGCACCCAAAACGATTAAATACCTAGGAATAAATCTAACCAAAGAGGCAAAGGATCTGTACTCAGAAAACTATAAAATACTCCTGAAAGAAATTGAAGAAGACACAAAGAAATGGAAAAACGTTCCATGCTCATGGATTGGGAGAATCAACATTGTGAAGATGTCAATGCTACCTAGAGCAATCTACACATTCAATGCAATCCCCATCAAAATACCATCCACTTTTTTCAAAGAAATGGAACAAATAATCCTAAAATTTGTATGGAACCAGAAGAGACCCAGAATAGCCAGAGGAATACTGAAAAAGAAAAGCAAAGCTGGCGGCATCACAATTCCGGACTTCCAGCTCTATTACAAAGCTGTCATCATCAAGACAGTATGGTACTGGCACAAAAACAGACACATAGATCAATGGAACAGAATTGAGAGCCCAGAAATGGACCCTCAACTCTATGGTCAACTTATTTTTGACAAAGCAGGAAAGAATGTCCAATGGCAAAAAGACAGTCTCTTCAACAAATGGTGTTGGGAAAATTGGACAGCCACATGCAGAAGAATGAAACTGGACCATTTCCTTACACCACACACAAAAATAGACTCCAAATGGTTGAAAGACCTAAACGTGAGACAGGAGTCCATCCAAATCCTAAAGGAGAACACAGGTAGCAACCTTTTCGACCTTAGCCGCAGCAACTTCTTCCTAGAAACATCGCCAAAGGCACGGGAAGCCAGGGCAAAAATGAACTATTGGGATTTCATCAAGATAAAAAGCTTCTGCACAGCAAAAGAAACAGTCCACAAAACCAAAAGACAACCGACAGAATGGGAGAAAATATTTGCAAATGACATATCAGATAAAGGGCTAGTATCCAAAATCTATAAAGAACTTATCAAACTCAACACCCAAAGAACAAATAATCCAATCAAGAAATGGGCAGAAGACATGAACAGACATTTCTCCAAAGAAGACATCCAAATGGCCAACAGGCACATGAAAAAGTGCTCAACATCGCTTGGCATCAGGGAAATCCAAATCAAAACCTCAATGAGATACCACCTCACACCCATCAGAATGGCTAAAATTAACAAGTCAGGGAACGACAGATGTTGGCGCGGATGTGGAGAAAGGGGAACCCTCCTACACTGTTGGTGGGAATGCAAGCTGGTGCAACCCCTCTGGAAAACAGTATGGAGGTTCCTCAAACAGTTGAAATTAGAGCTACCGTTCGATCCAGCAATTGCACTACTGGGTATTTACCACAAAGATACAAATGTAGGGACCCGAAGGGGTACGTGTACCCCAATGTTTATAGCAGCAATGTCTACCATAGCCAAACTGTGGAAAGAGCCAAGATGCCCATCGACAGATGAATGGATAAAGAAGAAGTGGTATATATACACAATGGAATATTATGCAGCCATCAAAAGGAATGAGATCTTGCCATTTGCAACGACGTGGATGGAACTGGAGGGTGTTATGCTGAGTGAAATAAGTCAATCAGAGAAAGACATGTATCACATGACCTCACTGATATGAGGAATTCTTAATCTCAGGAAACAAACTGAGTGTTACTGGAGTGGTTGGGGGTGGGAGGGATGGGGTGGCTGGGTGATAGATATTGGGGAGGGTATGTGCTACGGTGAGCGCTGTGAATTGTGCAAAACTGTTGAATCACAGATCTGTACTTCTGAAACAAATAATGCAACATATTTTAAGAAAAAAGAAAAAGAAGAAGATAACAGGAGAGGAAGAAAAGGGGAGTATGTCAGAGGGGGAGACGAACCATGAGAGATGATGGACTCTGAAAAACAAACTGAGGGTTCTAGAGGGGAGGGGGGTAGGGGGATGGGTTAGCCTGGTGATGGGTATTGAGGAGGGCACGTTCTGCGTGGAGCACTGGGTGTTATGAACAAACAATGAATCATGGAACACTGCACCAAAAACTAATGATGTAATATATGGTGATTAACATAACAATAAAAAATTAAAAAAAAATTGCACTAAATTAATTATGCTTCTTAAATATGGCATACTACATTTTCTTGGGCAAGTGAGCAGGGTTCTGGATTTTAAAATACCTAATGATTCTAGTGACTGGAAATATAATTTCTGTAATACATTTTAGATTATTATAGATTGTTTTTCTATTGGATAACCTGCTGTGTAACTTATGATCTTTTCTGTTTTAAAAATAATATTCTAATTTTAATAATAATTAGAAAGTATGCTTGAAAATTAGCTTTTGTTAGAGCACCTGCTATATTATTAAAGCCAGGATTAATTTCACAAAGGATAAATAATTTTTGAAGGGTTCTTTTACTTCTTTGCAAAAGTAATCTTGAGAATTATCTCATTAGTCCTTGAATTTATTTTGCTTTATGGTTTTATTTATTTATTTTTTAATTCTCTGCAGCTTTTAGATGTGCCTACTGTTTTTTCTTGAATCCTGCAAGAAAAACTAGACCTCAGGCTCCAAGACTTCCAGAGTTTAGTTTTGAGAAGAGGCAGGCAGTGGAAAGCTCAAGTTCAGTTGGTCCCTTGCCCTCAAGAAGTGTGATTTCATCAGAGAACCAGATCAGTGAAGGTATGAGTATGTTAATTAAAAAGTTTTATCTCTTAATAGTGTTTGCTATTTAACAATAAAAGCATAATACTTTTAGATAAGAATGGATTAATTTATGAGATTTTGCAACACGCATGTATCAGCTATGTGTTTCAGTGTTAAAATATAGGTTATACTGTGTTAAGCAGCATCTAGCAACAGCTAGGTAAACACTGTTTATGGAGTGACGTCTTCGTGTAACTGCTGGGAGATCTGACCAGTAATGTTTTCATGGAATCATTTTTTCAATTTATTTAAGTGAAGCAGATTATAAGAATTATGCAACTACTTATAAGGGTAAAATTCTGATAAGGTTTATAATTAACATTGGTAAAATAGGTTTTTGCCTACCACTGGAATTGGTAAGGTTACCAGAAGCAGGAAACTTTGGATTTGGAAAGTCATCCTTGCATTCTTTGGATAACTATGTTGGTAGGACTGGTATTCCTTTGAAACAGTTTTTTGGGGTCTGCAAGATTAACATTGCTAATGGATGCCTTTGATGTAAAACAACCTTATTTTAGAGAAACAAAATTTATCAGAATTTCATTGGTTTTTAGAACTCACCTTGTAATTCTGTTTTAGGATTTCTTGAGGAAGTTTCATGAAAAAATGGAAAAGAGATGGAAGATCTGACTATTAATTGCCAACTATTTCTTGTTAGTATTAGATAGGGAGATGTTTGTTAAGCCGCTCTGAATGATGAGGATGCTAAAATTATGGCACAGGCCATGATATTTTGGTGCTATGCCTGATATAGAAAAAAAATCCGTATTAATTTAGTTCACATAGTTTATTTAGCAGTCAGTATTCATCCTTTTAATTTCTTAGAATTCTCATTTACATATATTTGATTTCTTCTTATACAAGTGCTGAGTAGTAAAAAAATTCCTTACCTGAGAATAACATGAGACAGTGAATTTTCAGATATGAAAAGTTTAGTATGAAAATTTGAGAACCCTTTTTTTTTTTTAAACTTAAAGAGTGAACCTTAAATATGTGTGTTGATTTAGACTTGGCTTTTGGCTTACTAACATGTATCAAAATGAATTCGAACACAGATAGTCATGACAAGAAGCCTGTATTCTTTCAACATGGGATCAATACCTTCACCTTCTCCAAGTCTGCAACATCAACTCCAAACATAATCACATTTTTGCTTCTGCTTAAGTCATGCTCTGAACTGCATGCTGTCACATGCAATCACCTGCCTTGCTATTGCAGCCTGTTGAAACAGAAAACTAAAGAATTTCATAGTGAAGATGCCTAGAGGAAAAATTGAAGTCCTTTCCACGAGTAACCTTGCTTATGAAAGCTAAAGTGAATATTTGAAAGCTGATAGTTGGGACAAAAAAACAAAAGAAAGAAAACCAACAAAATAAAAATCTTGATAATGAGTCCCATGCTTTAAGTAAAATCTTCTGCTAAGGTTGAGGTGGATAGTTAGCAAACAACACCCAGCTATACCTTTACTTCTCATCAAATCTAGGAGGAGCAACACCCTAGATGTCTCATTTTCTATCTGAAATCTCCAGAACGAAGTCTAACTGACTCAAACTCAGCCCTAATAAGATAATGTTAATAGGTGAAGACAAAACCTGAGGCAAGGTCTAACAACTCTGTAGCACTAGAAACTGAAGCAACAAATCCATTTGGTTAAGATAGTCTTTGGAGTAGTAACTTTTTCATACTTCTCTTTGGATTCATCAAAATGGCTATGAGAACCTTTTACTTCTTTGGCTTTCCAGAAGATTGAAACTTTTCTCCAAGACTACTGTCTCACCACTCTGATATACAGTTACCATTTCCAAGAGATTAGGAAGTATTCTGGTGAAAGATGAAGCTGCATTTATTTTGAATGCTGGTGGCATACCTTCATGATTATATTGAACTAATAAGTAAGACCATATCATCTCAATCATCTCTCTGTGCTGACAGCCAGTGTAAGTGAGAGCTTAGATTTCTGATTTCTGCATTCTTGATGTGAAAACTTGAGGTCTAAAAAAATCTTTTCTGCATTAATTTATATATATATATATACATATTTTTAAGATTTTATCTATTTTTGCAAGAGTGAAAGAGAAAACACAAACAGGGGGGAGGGGCAGAGGGAGAAGCAGATCCCTGCTGAGTAGGGAGCCCGATGTGGGGCTCAGTCCCAGGACCCTGGGATCATGATCTGAGCCAAAGGCAGATGCTTAACCGACTGAGCCACCCAGGCACCCAATTTTTATATATTTTAAAGTAGTGAAATAGCTCCTTGATAGTAGGAGAAACTGCAGAGATTAGGTTATTGAATTCACAGAGGGAACTAAAGGGTAACTTTCTTCCATATGAATTTTCCTTTCAACAAATATTCTGTAACTATTTGTATGAATAATCTTGAATCATTAGAAGCAACTTTTTTAAGAAAAATCTATGATGCAAGACTTTGAGTTTTGTCTTGATTCTGCTACTGGAAGATTTTGCATTTAGGATGAAACATAAGGCTTTTGAAAAATTTTTGGATCACTCTTTAGAACAACTTACGAAATCTTGGAGTTTTCATCAAAGAAGGAGGCCTAGAAGAAATTTCTCCCATTAATTACTCATTTGGATTCCTAGAACTTTCTTCTAGAACTGTGTGTATCCAGATGCTTTGGTAATACTGTATTAAAGAAACACAAGAAATTAAGACTAGGGATTGTCTTTTTATGTAAGAGCATACTAGATATGGTATGCCAAAGTAATGAACTACTTTTAAGTTACTCGGTTTCTTTTATGGCTAAATGAGTAGTGAATCTCTGCTAAGCCACAATAAAGTGGTTTATCAGTTTTGCTTTTCTAAGATGTGCTTTCCAAAATATTTGATATGTAGCATTCTTTTTTGTTAACTATGATAAATAATTAGAATAAGAGGTTTCTACATTGTTAGTGTACCAGTAGCGTGATTTTAGGCTAGCCTGTTTAAAAAATGTTAATATTGTTTTAATTACTCAGTTGTATTTGTCTAGATCTTATGTAATTATTTTAATAAAAGATAGCTTTTATTCAACTGGAAATAACTTTCTAATAATAAAACTCATGGCATTTAATCAATACTATCAAAAATATGGGGTAGTTAATTGGGTGATGGGCATTAAGGAGGGCAAGTGATGTGATGAGCACTGGGTGTTATACGCAAATGATGAATTATTGAACTAATGATGAAACTAATGATGTACTATATCTGAAACTAATGATGTACTATATATTGGCTAATTGAATTTAAATAAAAATGAAAAAATAAAATAAAAATACTATCAAAAATAGCAAGTAAAATTTATATAAGGTGAAATTTATTTTGGTAATCTGATTTCTGCTTTTTTCTTTCTTTTAAGCAATGTATTGTTACCGTTAGGTTATGTTGAACTAGAGAAAATTCTGTTTTTACTATTGTTTGTTATGATGCTCTACGAAATTGAACTATTTGATAATGTAAATTTTGTTGAGTTATGTATTTACCAGATCCAGAAAGCTTGTACCTTTATTGATATTTAATTATATACTTCTTCCTCAGGATATAAACATGCCTATAGTATCTTTTTGCTTGTTTGTTTTAGACCTAGAGATCTTTTGGCCTTTTGATTCTCTTTCCTAAAACACCTTCACCTAGTAATTTTACATTGTTGCCTGATAATGACATTTCTTACTCATCTAATGGATTTGTTCACCAGTGGTAAATAACAGTATTATTATTAAATAGCATTCTGTGGGCTCGGTATGAGCTATTTTCTCATAGGTGGTTTTATTTAATTAATTTTATTCATTGAGCCATTGGGTTAAGTTTTGAGATGAGATTCATATCTTTGTTCCTTAATTTAAGTTGGCCATTTTCCTTAAGGCAGAAAGTCTTGTAAAAACTGCTTTGCCTTAATTATAACAGTTTGCAATAAACTCCCCCACCCCCCTGCCAAAAAAAAAAAAAAAAAAAAAAAACTGCTTTGCTTAAGACCTGTGAGTTCAAAGACAAACTATCCGTTTTAATTTAACAAATTCTCCTTTGGGTAAATTTTATAGTCTACACATACAGTGGGTACTGATGTGTTAGCAAGGCAAAAGTTTGATGTGTTAGCAAGACAAATTTTTGTTGTTATTGTAAAAAGGAATAAAAAGTAAGAATCTAAATGAATTCCCCAAAATATGAAGGATTTTCAAAGGCATAAACTAAATAGAATCATGTTTTTTTACCCCCTGTGGAAAGGAAATATATGAATCTGTTTTGCATTCTTTAATTTTCTTAGAAAATTATTTAAGAGCTAGAATAAAAACCAAAAGGTACAGTGATGTTCTTACCTATTTTTACATGTGTGTGGTTTATAGATGAGGCAGTGGTATTCATTATACAGTTAATACTCAGTTTTACGAGTTTGAGTTGTCTGAGTTGAGGCTTTGCCCAAACAACTGTAAGCAGATTGTTACAATTTGGTAGAAAAAGCTTTCTCTCTCAAGAACACTGGGGAGAGGGGCAGGGGGTAGGAGTGGGGAAAGGAACAAATTCCATAGATCATTTTTGTTTTATCACATTGTGATATATTGTTTCCTTGACATTATGGATGCCAAAGTTGATTTTAAAAATTTTCTTACAGATGGTTTTAGGTCATTTGGGTAACTGTTTTAATTTTAGACTTAAGCTGGTGTTGCACAGGGGAGAAGAAGCCTGTTTAATTAGTGTGAACACATGGGCTGGTTTCTTTTTTAGTATTTTATGCCCAAATATTGACATCTTCTATAATGTATTTTATATCACCAAGCTGTTTTAAACTATAACTTCATAGAAAAAATTTGCTGTTTTTATTAGAATAGGCAAATGATATTCTCCCATAGAAATAAATACTTTTGGAATACATTTAATTATCTTATTATAAAGTTCTGTGGCTTAGTTCTTAAACATGTAATTCTCTGTTAATCTTGCACACCTAATTCATTTAAATCTTGTTTGGATGACGTTTCACAAAATGGCATTGGCATCCAAAAATCGAGTATCTGTGTCATTTAGACTGATGCGTGCATTATAGGCATCGTGACACATACCAGTTTTTATGTAGTATTACTGCTCTTAAAATTACTTTTCTGCAAATTAACCTGGGGGTAGAAAAGTAGTCATTAATAAGCTTTTTCATTATTTCAAGCCCTACCCATCATTTCATCAGTTTTTAGTCTTCTGTATATTCTTTGAAATACAATAAAGTATTGACAAGCAAGCTTTGGTATGATGTCATTTTCTAATTATGATAGCCTATGGTATTTCTTAGAATTCATCTTTATACATTTAAAAATTTAAGTATTATAGTAATTCTTTTTGTATTATCTGCCTCTAGACCCCAGAGTTTTTTTTAAATGTAATTGGATTTGACCAGTGATGTGTCTGTTTCTGAAAATAGTTACATCGCAGAGCTTTAATGTGATAGATTATGAACTTGAGTACCTCTCCTGTTTAAGTTCAGCACTGAGGCAGTTGGTCAGACAGAATATGACTAATTATCTGAGCCTCTATTCACCTAAACACATTTATTGGGGAATTGAGTCCCAGATTCTGAGCTTCTTGTCTTTTCATTTAGTGTGGCTTTGTTGGTTTGTTTCAGAAGGCTTTCTAAAATATAACAAATTGTAAAGTTCTTGGCAAGTAAGTATTGCTCAGTGGCCAGAGAGTTGTGGAAAACCGTGACTCTTAAAATTCTACCCTGCATAAATTCTGGGAGGGTAGAATTACAAATGGTTGGCGACTCCTGAACTTCCCACTGAAAAACTTGCTTGCCCTTGTGGCAGAAATTATCTGTACCTATCCAGAGAGTTTCATTTGCATTTTCTGCTTTTCCTTTGTGCACTGGAACATTCAAATAACAAAACTTGAATGACCTACTGCTTTTCTACCTTGATTTTTATAAGATTCCAAGTGGTCCTTCAATATCATTTTCAGTTCTTTTTAAGATAAAAATAGCATTTTCATGACATTTGACCCAAGTAGGATTTGTGAACATTCCTCACTACTTTTTGTGATCATATGAATTTTTATATAGTAAGACCTCATTAAATTGGATGTCCCTAACTAGAATTTTGGCCTTTCATTTTATATATGAAAGAGGGAAGGAAGTTGTAATTAATTCTGTAAACTAGAGTCTAAGATATCTGTTTAAAGTAATAATTACCTTTTAGTATTTTTTTAATTTTTTAAAAAAATTTATTGTTATGTTAATCACCATACATTAGATCATTAATTTTTGATGTAGTGTTCCATGATTCATTCTTTGTGCATAACACCCAGTGCTCCATGCAGAACGTGCCCTCCCAAATACCCATCACCAGGCTAACCCATCCTCCCACCCCCCTCCCCTCTAGATCCCTCAGTTTGTTTTTCAGAGTCCATCATCTCTCATGGTTCATCTCCCCCCTCCGATTTCCCCCCCTTCATTCTTCCCCTCCTGCTATCTTCTTTTTTTTTTTTTTCTTAACATATATTGCATTATTTGTTTCAGAGGTACAGATCTGTGATTCAACAGTTTTGCACAATTCACAGTGCTCACCATAGCACATACCCTCCCCAATGTCTATCACCCAGCCACCCCATCCCTCCCCCCCAACTCCAGCAACCCTCAGTTTGTTTCCTGAGGTTAAGAATTCCTCATATCAGTGAGGTGATATGATACATGTCTTTCTCTGATTGACTTATTTTGCTCAGCATAACACCCTCCAGTTCCATCCACGTCGTTGCAAATGGCAAGATCTCATTCCTTTTGATGGCTGCATAATATTCCATTGTATGTATATATCACATCTTTATCCATTCATCTGTGGATGAACATCTTGGCTCTTTCCACAGTTTGGCTATTGTGGACATTGCTGCTATAAACATCGGGGTGCACATACCCCTTCGGATCCCTACATTTGTATCTTTGGGGTAAATACCTAGTAGTGCAATTGCTGGATCATATGAAAGCTCTATTTTCAACTGTTTGAGGAACCTCCATACTGTTTTCCAGAGTGGTTGCACCAGCTTGCATTTCCACCAACAGTGTAGGAGGGTTCCCCTTTCTCCGCATCCCCGCCAACATCTGTCTTTTCCTGACGTTAATTTTAGCCATTCTGACTGGTGTGAGGTGGTATCTCATTGAGGTTTTGATTTGGATTTCCCTGATGCCGAGCGATGTTGAGCACTTTTTCATGTGTCTGTTGGCCATTTGGATGTCTTCTTTGGGAAAATGTCTGTTCATGTCTTCTGCCCATTTCTTGATTGGATTATTTGTTCTTTGGGTATTGAGTTTGATACATTCTTTATAGATTTTGGATACTAGCCCTTTATCTGATATGTCATTTGCAAATATCTTCTCCCATTCTGTTGGTTGTCTTTTGGTTTTGTGGACTGTTTCTTTTGCTGTGCAAAAGCTTTTTATCTTGATGAGGTCCCAATAGTTCATTTTTGCCCTTGCTTCCCTTGCCTTTGGCGATGTTTCTAGGAAGAAGTTGTTGTGGCTGAGGTCGAAGAGGTTGCTGCCTGTGTTCTCCTTTAGGATTTTGATGGACTCCTGTCTCACATTTAGGTCTTTCAACCATTTCGAGTCTATTTTTGTGTGTGGTGTAAGGAAATGGTCCAGTTTTTTTCTTCTGCATGTGACTGTCCTACCTTTTAGTATTTTTAAAGTCTTGGCATGAGTGTGTGGAGATTTAGATAATTTGTATTTATTAAAACTGATAATGGTAAAAGCATGAATTTCTAAGACCTCCACTTCCATGTGTGCATATGGTACATAATTTCTTTGCAAATCTATTAATTAATTTTATTTATTTAGCAAGACTCTGACCTATACTGTAAAAGAACTAAATGTGAGCATTTTAGTAATGTAGATTGGCTTTTCCTTCAGATTTTTTGAATTAATAACATTTGTAGTATATCATAAGGGATCTTCCATGAGCATAGTAAAATCTGCTTATTTGTTTGGCTGATGTGGTTTAACCATATTTCTCCTAGCAAGGGTGTTTGTTACTATTTATTATAAAAACAAAAGCTAGATTTTTATTTTTGACTTGGAAATTAGGAGGCTCAAAGCTTTCTGCTTCTGACATTCCCTCCCTCATTTCGTTCTTTAAACTTTAAAAAATTAAAGGGACTTTACTGAATAAAATTATTATTAGGGGTTTGAACTTAATGAAACTCAAAAGAGAATTTAAAGGGAGTAAATTTTTAGATAGGAACCAAGACCCTCACTTAGCTTCCACTATGGAGACAGAGACAAAAGACCCTTCCCTTTCTCTTCCTTGTATTCTAGGTATGTAGCATATTCTGACCAGAGATTTAAATCCTGAGAACTTGTCTTGTAGAGGGATGGGGGGAGACTTGTCATGCCTTTGGAAAAGGTGGATCCAGACCATCCCAGTCTTTGGATAATAGAGAGGTAAATCAGTGTGGGAAATAGCACTACCTGCACATGCACGCACACACACACAGGTACACATTTATTGTTTACAGAGTTGTCTGTGTGCAAGGGAGACAGCTCCTTCAGAAAACATAATCTGGGAGTTAATACATTGGCTTTGTTTGCCGGGCTGTTGTCTTATAGCACATAAATCTGTTGGGACTTCGTTTGAAATATTTGGACATTTAACTTACAAATGCATCTTTAGGAAGGTTCCTAAATATTATGAAAGTTCCTAAATTTTAGGCAAATAGAGGGCTTTAGATAAAAGTATATTTATAGGTTTGTTTTCCCCAAATTGTTTTTTTCTTCATTCATACCAATTCTTCTATGTAATAGGGAGTTAAGTACATATTTTAAAAGATTTTAAGGGTAATGTTAGACCATTCTCCTGTTTCTTTTATCTTTTGTTTATCTTACATAACAGTTTTAACTTTGGCTATTCCTAAAGTCTTGACTCTTTATCTTTTCAGAATCTGTACAAGAACAAGATGTTCTTGATAGCAGTACAGAGCAGACAGATGAGAAAATACCAGATACAGAGCAGACAAACCAAGGGGCTGAAAAAGTATCTGGCACAGAGGAACCAGAGGAGAAACAAGAGGCCATGAATGAGGACGCCTCAGTGAATGAAGCCAAATCGCCGGTCCCCAGAGCTGATTCTATTCCTAATCCTGAACTCAGTGGAGAATCTTTGATGGCCATGTAGTAAATGCTTCCACGTGCCTTCAACTGGATATTTGTAGTCTTTTTGATGTCAGTTATTGCTTTCTTGGTGGTGCTTTCTTTTTTTTCCCCTAAGGTTATGCTTGATATCACTTGAATTTAGATTGCTTGGCTATTTCAATATGTCAAAGTTGTAGCTCCTGGGTGTTAAATTAAAGGCAAGTGATAGCAGTAAAGTAAGAACCTTTGGAATGTATAAAGACCCACGCTGTTTAGCCGGCTTTTAGATGTTTTCTTCTACTCTAAAAGTAAACAAAATAGCATTCTTGTTTTCTCTATGTGTGACCTGTAAATAGTACCATTTTGACATAGGAAGAACTTTGGTTATGAATAAGTTCTAATGGTGTTCATTTTAAGGAATGAAACTCAATTAAGATTTTTAATCATTCATCATCAAAAATGGGTAGAATTTTAATTCTTGAGATATTTGCAGGGGGGATGTCTATTTAGGCATTTACATTAAGTGGTAAGAAAGTTATAACTGTAACTATATAGGCATTGGTACGAATTCTCAGTAAGAATGCAATTGAACAGTCAAGTGCAGTGTTTCTTTTTTGATGTTTCTTATTTTGCAGCTGGGCCAAAGGCACATGATGTATATAATTAGCTTATGTTTATATATTAACACATAGGAAATATCTCTGCACTTGACTGTACTTGAATTCTGAGCATTATTTATACTTGTAAAATAATGGTGATATATAAGTGAATTTTGTGCTCTTGCGTGTATTTTGTTAAGGAAAATAAAGATGATCTGGCTGCGGTTTCTTTTTGTTGAATATCTAGACTTCTTCAGACAGTGTCTTGGTGGATGACTTGGCCACCTGAAAACTCTTAGTAGGAGGAGCTCACGGTACAATTAATCTATAGACTCTTCTGAGAGCAAATTATGATGCTTCGGTTCAGACTAATTGCTTTTCAAATTCAGAGAAATAGTGACATTTAGAGGTTCTAATCAGAGATTAGGGTTTTCTGATTCAGGAAAACCTGAAGCCATTTGTAATTTTTAATTTTGAGAGACAAGTAAGTATTGAGAATAGGCAGTTAGTTACTAGTAGTAGTTCATTGGATTTAATATATGTATTAAGGATTAACTGGGAAAAAATTTCACCCAGAATGGTAATTCTTGGACCTTAATACAGCGTGGTTATCTTTTTTTATCTTCCTTTTATCTTTCTTCTCCATTATTAAGAAAATTGAAATCGAAGAGAGGCATATATAGGAATGGTATATATAGCAAATATTTCTAAGTTTAATAAACTAAATACATAGTTTATTAAAAATTTAATAAAATAACATTTGTCATTTAAAAATTCATCTTTATGATTTATATCTTATATCTGATAGGTATTTTAATGAATCCAGTCTGTTAATAGTCTGAGGCATAATGGTATAGGGACCAGAGTTTTTCAGATCACAAAACTGGGTTTAAATTCTAGCTCTGCAATCTTGGGCAAGTCACCCAACCTCTCTGAGACAGTTTTTTTCAACTGTAGAATGGGAAGTATAATGCCTACTTTTTGGGGTATAGTGATGATTAAAAATAATTTATATGCCGAGCTCACTGCCTGATAATTAATAATTAAGCAAATGGCAACATTTTATATTATTGATATCCTTGTGAAATATGGAAGGGGTGTAAATTCTTCCTTTTGCAAATAAGGAAATGAAAAAATAATATGAACATATAATTTAGCTACTCAGAATCAGGTCAGAGTTTTCTGCATCAACTTTTCTCTGTCATATACATGTATATAAATAAATACATAGATGAAAGAAATAGGAACCTGAAACTATGGAATATAATCTTTGAATATAATATTTTTCGGGGAAGGTGGATCTCAGGTTTTGTACATTACTGGCCCATAAACATTTTAGTAACATCATGCTGAGTCTTCTTGTTTGTTTGTTTGTTTATATTTTTTTGGAGTGGGTGGAAAGGCAGAGGAAGAGAGAGGATCTCAAGCAGATTCCCTGCTGAGCGTGGAGCCTGATGTGGGGCTCAGTCTCACCACCCTGAGATCATGATCTGAGTTGAAATCAGGAGTCGGATACTTAACCGACTGAGCCACCCAGGTGCCCCAAGTCTTCTTGTTTTAAAACATTCAACTTCTGATGTACATTGCTTGAAAACGAGGAGTACTTCAGAGAAATATAATTGAATGATAGAATCAAGCAAGTATTATGAGGAATATCTTTGAAAGAAAAATGGAAGCAGGTTAAAAGGGGATTAGTAGGATGAATGCAACAGGTAACATGCTGTAATTGTATAGTACCCTTTAAAATAGAAAAGGTTATTCTGATATTGTAATAAATAGTTGTTTTTTTTTAAATTTTTTATTGTTATGTTAATCACCATACATTACATCATTAGTTTTTGATGTAGTGTTCCATGATTCATTGTTTGTGCATAACACCCAGTGCTCCACGCAGAACGTGCCCTCTTTAATACCCATCACCAGGCTGACCCATCCCCCCACCCCCTCCCCTCTAGAACCCTCAGTCTGTTTTTCAGAGTCCATCATCTCTCATGGTTCGTCTCCCCCTCCAGCTTACTCCCCTTGATTCTTCCCCTCCTGCTATCTTCTTCTTCTTTTTTTTCTTAACATATATTGCATTATTTGTTTCAGAAGTACAGATCTGTGATTCAACAGTCTTGCACAATTCACAGCGCTCACCATAGCATATACCCTCCCCAGTGTCTATCACCCAGCCACCCCATCCCTCCCACCCCCCACCCCTCCAGCAACCCTCAGTTTGTTTCCTGAGGTTAAGAATTCCTCATATCAGTGAGGTCATCTGATACATGTCTTTCTCTGACTGACTTATTTCACTCAGCATAACACCCTCCAGTTCTATCCACGTCGTTGCAAATGGCAAGATCTCATTCCTTTTGATGGCTGCATAATATTCCATTGTGTATATATACCACTTCTTCTTTATCCATTCATCTGTCGATGGACATCTTGGCTCTTTCCACAGTTTGGCTATTGTGGACATTGCTGCTATCAACATTGGGGTGCACGTACCCCTTCGGATCCCTACATTTGTATCTTTGTGGTAAATACCCAGTAGTGCAATTGCTGGATCATATGAAAGCTCTATTTTCAACTGTTTGAGGAACCTCCATTCTGTTTTCCAGAGTGGCTGCACCAGCTTGCATTCCCACCAACAGTGTAGGAGGGTTCCCCTTTCTCCGCATCCCCGCCAACATCTGTCGTTTCCTGACTTGTTAATTTTAGCCATTCTGACTGGTGTGAGGTGGTATCTCATTGAGGTTTTGATTTGGATTTCCCTGATGCCGAGCAATGTTGAGCACTTTTTCATGTGTCTGCTGGCCATTTGGATGTCTTCTTTGGAAAAATGTCTGTTCATGTCTTCTGCCCATTTCTTGATTGGATTATTTGTTCTTTGGGTGTTGAGTTTGATACGTTCTTTATAGATTTTGGATACTAGCCCTTTATCTGATATGTCATTTGCAAATATCTTCTCCCATTCTGTTGGTTGTCTTTTGGTTTTGTGGACTGTTTCTTTTGCTGTGCAAAAGCTTTTTATCTTGATGAAATCCCAATAGTTCATTTTTGCCCTTGCTTCCCTTGCCTTTGGCAATGTTTCTAGGAAGAAGTTGCTGCGGCTGAGGTCGAAGAGGTTGCTACCTGTGTTCTTCTTTAGGATTTTGATGGACTCCTGTCTCACATTTAGGTCTTTCAACCATTTCGAGTCTATTTTTGTGTGTGGTGTAAGGAAATGGTCCAGTTTCATTCTTCTGTATGTGGTTGTCCAATTTTCCCAACACCATTTGTTGAAGAGACTGTCTTTTTTCCATTGGATATTCTTTCCTGCTTTGTCAAAGATGAGTTGACCATAGAGTTGAGGGTCCATTTCTGGGCTCTCGATTCTGTTCCATTGATCTATGTGTCTGTTTTTGTGCCAGTACCATACTGTCTTGATGATGACAGCTTTGTAATAGAGCTGGAAGTCCGGAATTGTGATGCCGCCAGCTTTGCTTTTCTTTTTCAATATTCCTCTGGCTATTTGGGGTCTCTTCTGGTTCCATACAAATTTTAGGATTATTTGTTCCATTTCTTTGAAAAAAGTGGATGGTATTTTGATGGGGATTGCATTGAATGTGTAGATTGCTCTAGGTAGCATTGACATCTTCACAATGTTTGTTCTTCCGATCCATGAGCATGGAAAGTTTTTCCATTTCTTTGTGTCTTCTTCAATTTCTTTCATGAGTATTTTGTGGTTTTCTGAGTACAGATCTTTTGCCTCTTTGGTTAGATTTATTCCTAGGGTATCTTATGGTTTTGGGTGCAATTGTAAATGGGATCAACTCCTTGATTTGTCTCTCTTCTGTCTTGTTGTTGGTGTATAGGAATGCCACTGATTTCTGTGCATTGATTTTCTATCCTGCCACTTTACTGAATTCCTGTATGAGTTCTAGCAGTTTTGGGGTGGAGTCTTTTGGATTTTCCACATACAGTATCCTATCATCTGCAAAGAGTGAGAGTTTGACTTCCTCTTTGCTGATTTGGATGCCTTTGATTTCTTTTTGCTGTCTGATTGCTGTGGCTAGGACTTCTAATACTATGTTGTATAGCAGTGGTAATAGTGGACATCCCTGCCGCGTTCCTGACCTTAGGAGGAAAGCTCTCAGCTTTTCCCCATTGAGAATGATATTCGTTGTAGGTTTTTCATAGATGGCTTTTATGATATTGAGGTTTGTATCGTCTATCCCTATACTCTGAAGAGTTTTGATCAAGAAAGGATGCTATACTTTGTCAAATGCTTTTTCTGCATCTATTGAGAGGATCATATGATTCTTGTTCTTTCTTTTCTTAATGTATTGTATCACGTTGATGGATTTGTGGATGTTGAGCCAACCTTGCAGCCCAGGGATAAATCCCACTTGGTCATGGTGAATAATCCTTTTAATGTACTGTTGGATCCTATTGGCTAGTATTTTGGTGAGAATTTTTGCATCCATGTTCATCAGGGATATTGGTCTGTAATTCTCCTTTTTGATGGGGTCTTGGTCTGGTTTTGGGATCAAGGTAATGGTGGCCTCATAAAACGAGTTTGGAAGTTTTCCTTCCATTTCTATTTTTTGGAACAGTTTCAGGAGAATAGGTATTAATTCTTCTTTAAATGTTTGGTAGAATTTCCCTGGGAAGCCATCTGGCCCTGGGCTTTTGTTTTTTGGGAGATTTTTGATGACTGCTTCAATTTCCTTAGGGGTTATAGGTCTGTTCAGGTTTTCTATTTCTTCCTGGTTCAATTTTGGTAGTTGATACATCTCTAGGAATGCATCCATTTCTTCCAGGTTATCTAATTTGCTGGCATAGAGTTGCTCATAATATATTCTTATAATTGTTTGTATTTCTTTGGTGTTGGTTGTGATCTCTCCTCTTTCATTCATGATTTTGTTGATTTGGGTCATTTTTCTTTTTGATAAGTCTGGCCAGGGGTTTATCAATCTTGTTAATTCTTTCAAAGAACCAGCTCCTAGTTTCGTTGATCTGTTCTACTGTTCTTTTGGTTTCTATTTCATTGATTTCTGCTCTGATCTTTATTATTTCTCTTCTCCTGCTGGGTTTAGGCTTTATTTGCTGTTCTTTCTCCAGCTCCTTTAGGTGTAGGGTTAGGTTGTGTATTTGAGACCTTTCTTGTTTCTTGAGAAAGGCTTGTATTGCTATATACTTTCCTCTCAGGACTGCCTTTGCTGTATCCCAAAGATTTTGAACAGTTGTGTTTTCGTTTTCATTGGTTTCCATGAATTTCTTTAATTCTTCTTTTATTTCCTGGTTGACCCATTCATTCCTTAGTAAGATGCTCTTTAGCCTCCATGCATTTGAGTTCTTTCCGACTGTCCTCTTGTGATTGAGTTCTAGTTTCAAAGCATTGTGGTCTGAAAATATGCAGGGAATAATCCCAATCTTTTGGTACCGGTTGAGACCTGATTTGTGACCTAGGATGTGATCAATTCTGGAGAATGTTCCATGGGCACTAGAGAAGAATGTGTATTCCGTTGCTTTGGGATGGAATGTTCTGAATATGTCTGTGAAGTCCATTTGGTCCAGGGTTTCATTTAAAGTCTTTATTTCCTTGTTGATCTTTTGCTTAGATGATCTGTCCATTTCAGTCAGGGGGGTGTTAAAGTCCCCCACTATTATTGTATTGTTGTCAATGTGTTTCTTTGCTTTTGTTATTAATTGGCTTATATAATTGGCTGCTCCCATGTTCGGGGCATAGATATTTACAATTGTTAGATCTTCTTGTTGGATAGACCCTTTAAGTAAGATATAGTGTCCTTCTTCATCTCTTATTACAGTCTGTTTTAAAATCTAATCTGTCTGATTTAAGCTGCCACCCCAGCTTTCTTTTGGTGTCCATTAGCATGGTAAATGGTTTTTCACCCCCTCACTTTGAATCTAGGGGTGTCTTTGGGTCTAAAATGAGTCTCTTGCAGACAGCATATTGATGGGTCTTGTTTTTTAACCCAATCTGATAGGCTGTGTCTTTTGATTGGGGCATTGAGCCCATTTACATTCAGGGTAACTATTGAAAGATATGAATTTAGTGCCATTGTATTGCCTGTAAGGTGACTTCCTGTATATTGTCTGTGTCCTTTCTGATCTATGCTGCTTTTAGGGTCTCTCTTTGCTTAGAGGACCCCTTTCAATATTTCTTGGAGGGCTGGTTTCGTGTTTGCAAATTCCTTTAGTTTTTGTTTTTCCTGGAAGCTTTTTATCTCTCCTTCAATTTTCAATGACAGCCTAGCTGGATATAGTATTCTTGGCTGCATATTTTTCTCGTTTAGTGCTCTGAAGATATCATGCCAGTCCTTTCTGGCCTGCCAGGTGTCTGTGGATAGGTCTGTTGCCAATCTAATGTTTCTACCATTGTAGGTTACATATCTCTTCTCCCGAGCTGCTTTCAGGATTTTCTCTTTGTCTCTGAGACTCGTAAGTTTTACTATTAGATGTCGGGGTGTTGACCTATTTTTATTGATTTTGAGAGGGGTTCTCTGTGCCTCCTGGATTTTGATGCCTGTTTCCTTCCTCACATTAGGGAAGTTCTCTGCTATAATTTGCTCCAACATACCTTCTGCCCCTCTCTCTCTTTCTTCTTCTTCTGGGATCCCAATTATTCTAATGTTGTTTTGTCTTATCGTATCGCTTATCTCTCGAATTCTGCCCTCGTGATCCTGTAGTTGTTTATCTCTCTTTTTCTCAGCCTCCTTATTTTCCATCATTTGGTCTTCTATATCAATGATTCTCTCTTCTGCCTCATTTATCCTAGCAGTTAGTGCCCCCATTTTTGATTGCACCTCATCAATAGCCTTTTGATTTCGACTTGGTTAGATTTTAGTTCTTTTATTTCTCCAGAAAGGGTTTCTCGAATAACTTCCACACTTTTTTCAAGCCCAGCTAGTATTTTTAAAGTCATGATTCTGAACTGTAGGTCCGACATCGTAGTGATGTCGGTATTGAGTAGGTCCCTCGCAGACGGTACTACCTCTTGTTCTTTTTGCTGAGGTGATTTTTTTCATCTTGTCATTTTGTCCAGAGGAGAATAGATGAATGAGAGAACAGAATGCTAACAGGTTAACAACATCCCCAGCAAATATACTCTAAACAAATCAGAAAAGACCTGAAACCAGGGGAAAAGAAAGAGAAAGAAAAAAGAAAGAAAAAAGAAAGAAAAAGATAAAAACAAACAAAAACAGAACAAAACAAAAAAAAAAACAGAAAATGATCAAATGTGATCAGGCTAGTGCATAGATCAGTGCCACACACTAGATTTTGGGCGTATTTTGGTCTGTTAGAAGAAAGTGCCTCCTAAAATTTTAAAGGAAGAAAGACATATATGTACAAAATAAGGGTTGATACAATGAAGGGATGGAAGATGACTGTAAAGATGAAAATTATAAAAGATTTTATAAAAGGAATTGATAAGAAGTTGTTTGAAAACAGAAAGAAGATTTAAAAAAAAAAAACAGGAGAGAATGTGATCAGGCAGGAGACTAGAACAAAGCCGTACACTAGTGATTTAGGTTATCTTTTGATCTGTTAGAAGAAACTATCTCAAAATTTTAAAGAGAGAACAACTTATATATATATATATATGCCAAAAATAAGGGTAACTACTATGAAGGGATAAAGTATGACTCTAAAAATGAAAAATAAAAAACATTTTTTTTAAAAAAAGGGATTGAGGGCGTCTGGGTGGCTCAGTTGGTTAAGCGACTGCCTTCGGCTCAGGTCATGATCCTGGAGTCCCGGGATCGAGTCCCACATCAGGCTCCCTGCTCGGCAGGGAGTCTGCTTCTCCCTCTGACCCTCTTCCCTCTCATGCTCTCTATCTCTCATTCTCTCTCTCTCTCAAATAAATAAATAAAATCTTAAAAAAAAATAAAAAAGGGATTGATAAGATGTTGGTTGAAAAAGGGAAAAAGAAAAATTAAAAAAAAAACAGTTAAAAAATATTAACTTTGAAAAACTAATGAATCATGGTAAAATAGCCATGAATTCTATGTGCAGTATTCCCCTAGTGCTGGAATTCTCCCGTTCTCCTTGATCGGTAAACTTGGTCTTGGCTTACTGGCTATTCGTGCTGATCTTCTGGGGGAGGGGCCTGTTGCCATGGTTCCCAAATGTCTTTGCCGGAGGCGGAATTGCCCCGCCCTTGTCGGTCAGGGCTAAGCAAGCTGCTTGGGTTTGCTCTCAGGAGCTTTTGTTCCCTTCAAGCTCTCGGTACAGCTTTGGAGGACTAGAGTGAAAATGGTGGCCTCCCAATCTCCGCCTGGAGGAGCAGAGAACTCGGGGTCCCGCTCCTCAGTGCACCCCCAGAGAAAAGCAGTCAGTCACTCCCGTGTCCCCGGTCTCTGGCCGCACTCCGCGCTCACCCGGCCTGTGACCGAGCGTTTCTATCTCTGGCACCCAACCCCGTGTGGAGTCTCCAAACCCAGCAGATCCCTGCGGTGCGCTCCCGCGCCGCTCCTCCCGGGGGAGGAAGGGGAGCCTCCCCAGATCTGCCGCTTTTTGGGTCCCTGCTGGAAGAGCAGTGGCCCGACTGGGCCGCGGATTACAGTTTATGGCCACCCCGAGCTGAGAGCCCGCGCCTCGGCTCCGTCTCTGCAGCCGGCTTCCCCACTCCGATACCTGGGAGCTCTGCCGCACTCAGGCTCCCCCGGTCTCTCTGTGACCCCTGAGGGTCCTGAGACCACACTGTCCCGCGAGGGTTCCACCCTCACCTTGGCCACTGGAGCGACGTCCCTCAGCGGAGCCGACTTCTAAAAGTTCCAATTTTGTGCTCCGCGGCTCTAGCACTTGCCAGAAGCGGCCGCCGGAGGCCCCCTCCCCCGCCGTCTATCCTCCCGAGTATCGCCTCAGATTCACTTCTCTGCACGTCCTACCTTCCAGTAAGTGGTCGCTTTTCTGTTGAGAGAGTTGTTGCTATTCTTCTGTTCGATCTCCTGTTGAGTTCGTAGGTGTTCAAAATGGTTTGATCCCTATTCAGCTCAATTCGTGAGACCAGACGAAATCCAGGTCTCCCACTCCTCCTCCATCTTGCTCCAAGAATCAAATAGTTAATGGTTTCAAAGAGTGGTAAAATGTTCTATTTCTGATTATTAGGACTAGTGTAAATGAGGGAAAACAACCTACTAAGTGCTATTAGTTAGAGTGATCTTAACTTCCCTACTTAGAAATGCTCAACAGATATTTTCCAAGCTCTTCTCCTTGTGTCCTGAGCGTCGTCTACAAACACAGTCTGGCTTCTTCGTCTCCACCCCTCCTCCACCGTTATGCTGTAGCCTCCAGGGCTCTCCCAGTTCTGTGACCATGCTAAACCCAGTCCTGCATTAAGTCTCAGCTTAAAAGTTCTCAGAGAGGGATGCTCTTAAATTCCCTAATACACTCTGTCATGTCACTTTCTCTCTACTAATGGTCCTTATCACAGTTTTTAGTATTTTATTTATTTACCAGTTTGCTGTCTATCTTCACAACATACAGGCTGTGTGTGCAAGGCTCTTTTATGTCTTATTTACCTGTATCTGTGGGTCTAGCACAGTGCTTGACACATACTTTTTATGTAAGTGAGTAATTTAGTTGCTAAATGCAGTGAAAACTCTTAGTCCTTAACTTATTTCACTGCTTGGCAGTATTGACATTGTTGAGCACTCCTTTTGGTTTGAAACACTTTTGTTTTCCTTTGGCTTTGGCGCTCTCACACTCTGGTACTTTACTCTCAGTGTCCTTTACAGGCTTCTCTTCCCCTGCCCATCCACTCAGTACAGGTATTCCATAGCTTCTACCCAGTGCCAGCATTTCTTCACTCTGCATATTCTTTCTCTGGAGGATCTCATCAACACCATGGATTTAATTAACACCCATCTCTCTGATTCTCTAATCTCCAGCCTTGATCTGTGTGCTTCACTTTGGATAGATACAATCGCCTGCTTTCTAAATGTCTTTTACAATCAGTATATTAAAAAATGAACACTATTTTCTCCTTCAAACCTACAAAACTTAAAAAATATCATGTATTTGAACTACAGTGCCCCCCTCAGCCCCTTTCCCCTTTTTCCTACATCTTCACTGTCAATTTCTGTCTTCAAAACATCTTCCAGTTAGTTTTTCATTTCTCCATCCCATTGACATTAATAATGATAATAAACATTTGCATTTACTCTGTGCCAGGCAACATGCTGTCATATGTGCCTTATTTGTTCTTTGGCGTAACCCTGTGAGGATTTTTATTTCTGGATTATAGATGAGAAAACTGAGCTGTAGAGAGAGTAAGCAGTTTGGTCTGGAAAATCTGGGATTTGAATGCAGACAAATAACTTTAGAAGTTTGCTCTTAATTACTGTCCTACTGCCTTCTCATTCAGGCGTCCAGTATCTCCACACTGTCTCTTCACTGGTTTCTGTCTCCAGTCTTGCCCACTTGCTATCTATTTTGTGCATATGTCCTGAATGAGTTTTCAAAATTGGAAAAGGAATCCTGCTGCACCATTGCTGAAACCCTTCAATGATTCCTCATTGTTCTTGGGATGAGGTCCAAACTGACTGATAGGGCCTACAGAGCCTGTAGAATTTTGCTTCTACTTACCTCTGGCATTTCTGACCATAACTATTGCCACCATGCCCACCCCACTTTTAATGTAGCCATCTTAATGTTTTCTGTGGTTTGTATATGCCAAGTTTCTTCTAATCCCCCAGCTTCCTCTTCCTCTGCCTGGAATATCCTCCTACTCGCAAAGACACAGGGACACGCAATAAATAGTTGCCGAATTGCATTGAAATAGTAGTAGTTAGAACCAAAATTTGGAAATGTTGCTAGTTGTTGTTAACCTATGCCTTTTATTTCTGAAATTCCTCTTTTTCATGCATGACCATATACAATACTGTTATGGAGAACATGATTGATTCAGGAGAGTTACAGCTGTGTGTGTGTGAGAGAGAGAGAGGGTGAAAGGGAGAGATACTCTAATTATGTAATGATTTTCATTACGTATTGTATGCTGAATGTCAGAAAAGCTGAATGACTTACACAGGTCATAGGGTTAGCTAGCATCTGAACTAAGCCAAAACTCAGATCTCAACTCTTAGTGTAGGATGCTTTATATTGAACCCCAATTTTACACTGCCAATTGGTATTGGTGTTGGAGTTTGATTACTTTAAAAATGTGACATGTTTTCTTATTTTTTTTCTAATATTACTTGGCAAGATTACAATATTACTTTTTGGATTGTGTGCGAATTAGTCAAAGGGCCGAAGAACAGGGATAGTTGACGCAATTATGAATAGCTATTTTGAAACAATCATGGAGAACGGAGCTGCTTTAGAAAATCAGAAGAAAATAATGTAAGTTATTATACAGTATAACCAATTCATTGTAAAAAAAATTGTAGAAGAGTTTTAGATATAGTTTATGGACTCCCAAAGATCTATTATAAATAATTCAAGTACTTATGTAAAGATGAATCAAAATAAAGATCGTGAATTGATGATCTGCTAAATCTTAGTTTGTAATTTGACTTGTTTCAAAGTTATTGAAGTTCTAAATATATTAACTCCACCTAGCAAATAAATGTATTCAGGCTCTGAATTTAGACAAAAAAAAATTATAAATAAAGCAAAGTACATTTATTAGAATATAAACAAAAATTACAGAATAGAAACCTCATTAAATTGTATCAGTCCATAAACTATTAATTTGTCTCAACCTAATTTCTTTCCTTTTCAGAAACAAATGTATATTTTCTACTTCAATACTATTTAAAAATGTCTTTTTAAAAATTGTTGTATTTATTCGATAGTGGATGTTCCCCCGAGTGCCCTTTTGCTTGCCTTTCTGTGAAATTTAGACTCCATTTACTTTTCCATTCTTTCTCCTCCAGAGGTCCTATTATGTGGCTTAACTTGTACCTACTTGTGGACTTTAGAAGAAAACACTATCCACTTATATAGCTCTATATGATTTGATGTTTTTTACAACCTAGATTTTCTGCTTTATGCATTTTTCTCTAGTTTTTTTTTCCCTCATATTTATACCTTCCTTTTTCTTTGGCAGCAAAAATGGTAGAGGTTGGAAGCACTCAGAGAAGATTAAAAAGTGTTCTCAAAAATCTCCTTCATAAATTAGTTTTTTAAAGTTCTTATTCCAGGATTATATGAGAACAGGCCAAATTTTCAGCTGCCAAAGACTTTTACCAGATCCCTGGCATTTGACTTAGGAAAACTGGGGAAAATCGTTTATTTTTGTGAAAATAAATATTTTTATCTTAGTCTGATTTTGAAGGGTGAAGAAAGTAGGGAATTAAATGAACATTTTTGGAATATCCACTCCTGGTCAGACAGTGTGCTTTAGATACTTTCACATGCATTCTCTTCCAACCATGTGAGGAGGTGGAATCCAATCAGGCAGGAATTAAGTTAATTCCCCAAGACCACTTAGTTTATGGATGTTGTAAATGGAATCAGAACCTAGGATTTTTAAGTCCCTGTCTATTCGCTGTGAGCCTTCTCCTCTTTTGGTAGCTGGAAGAATAGACTAATGCTCTTTTGGATGTCTCATATTTTTGTGATAATTCCAGGTGTTGCTTCAGGGCAGTCTTCTCAGCTGAACGCTTGTCAGACTCTCTACTCACCCAAATTAATAGTTTATGGACTGATACAATTTAATGAGGTTTCTATTCTGTATTTTTAAATTTTTATTCTTATGTTTATATTCTAATAAATGTACTTTGCTTTATTTAAAATTTCATAAATTCTTTCATAATTTATCTCCTACACTTGACTATGAACTCCTTGAAGGCAGGGCCATATCTGTTTTTACTTATCAATATATTCCTAGTGTCTGGCATGTAGAAGACACAGTAAATTCGCTGTTGAATAGATAGTTATATGCACACACACACACCCGGAATGGAAAATACTGTTGTAGTCTTAGTGCAGATTTTGTAGTGTGAGCAATTGTGTAAATCTCAAATTTGAATTGTTGAGTAGGGAGAGGGCCAGATAATTTGATCCTCACAATTTAGGCAAACTCCAATTGACTCCTTTGTCTTTTTTTTTTTTTTTTTTTAATCCATCATCCATATTGCTGTAGGAGCTTTCTAAAACACAAGCTGGAGGGGAGGGGGGAGGGGGGATGGGGTAACAGGGTGATGGGCATTAGGAGCGCTCTTGATGGAATGCATGAGCACTGGGTGTTATATGCAACTGATGAATCACTAAACTCCACCTCTGAAACTAATAATACACTCCATGTTATTTGATTTAAATAAAAAGAGAAAACACAAGTTTAAAAAAATATTCTAAGGCTCATTTGTATATGGCTGACTCCTTAGGTGGCTTATAAGGATCCCCTTTTCTAGCTTTCTCTTCTGCTACTCTCCCTTATGTTCTGACCACAGAGAAGTATTTGGTGCTTCTGAGAGACGCCCTGCACCGAGCTTATGTGGTGCTATTCTTGTTAAAATCTCATTTCTTTAAGACCCAGCTTTATATCTTCTGAGTGACATCTTCCTTAGCTTTCCCACGCAGTTACTTGCTTTTTTGTTCTCATTGTACTTTATACATTATACGTAACTTGTAGTCTTCGGACCTCTTGTAACTCTGCCTCCCTCATTTGGTTGTGAACACTGAAGACAGGCTGTGTTTCTCAATTTTTATTTTCTCACTCTTGCTCTCTTCAAACAACACAGAGCTAAAACCTGGTACGGTATGGTGCCCACTACATGTGTGTTTAGAGAGTGGATTCGTATAAATAATAGACCTGACTTGGTTCCCTAGTGGTTCCTGTGCTACCTCTCTCTGAAATGCACACCTGTAAGTGAAGTAATTACGGCTTGAAACTGAGGAGGACTAGCTCAAGATTTGAGCACGTGGAAACCGACAGCACACGGAGGGTGGGGAGGACTCGCTTATTTTTGTATTCCTAGTGCCCAATGTAGATGCTCAATAACTAGATGAACTGAACTGCACATGACCTAAGGGCCGATGTACTAGGTGGGATTACAGTGTGGAAGCTCTTCTCTCCCTCACGTGAATCCATTATTTGGGCAAGCTTTCTAAATTGTATACAAAATAATTTGGTTTCATAAACTCCCGTTCTTGATGATCTCTACATTCCCCACCCTCTGATCTCATATTTTACTCACCCATAGAATGTGATGTTTTAAAATATTTTTGTTTTCCTGTATATTTTTATCATTTTATATCTGACCCATTTAATGTTATATCTGATGTTAACGTAGGAATTTTCTGGATTAAGCAGGTGCTTTTTTGACATTGTATCTGGTGGAGCCTAGATACACACACACATGAAACACAAGTAAGGAATGTTTTTTCTTTTAGTATATAGGCCATTGGAATTCAGACCTTAAAGTTGAGTACTTGCCTCAAAAAATACTAAAAGGTATTGTATATTGTACATGGCAGGTGTAATTAAAACCTGCACTAATACATATTTTATGAATTATAGTCAGCTAAGTTATTTTTTTTTCTAAAAATGAAATGAGTGTTTTGTGCCTTATTGTCTATAGCAAGAATGCTAAATGCTTTGCCTACCTGTCAAGAGCTGACACATTTTATTAAATTACAGTGGTTTGCTTTTTAAAAAATATTTTTTCCTAGGAACCAACAGGAATCAAGTTTTGGAATGAACTTGTATTTTTGATTATGAGTGTTCACACAACCAAATAATACATGAATTTTTCAAATAGGATGCTGTGAATTTTATAAGCTGAGTACAGACAAATAAAATTGGTATGCTTGAAACATGTTTTGGGTGGATGTTGTGGATTCTTTTCAGCACATTTTTTTTCTTTTGGTTTTTGAAGACCTGGATTCTTTTTGTGTGTTTGTATGATCTTTCTTCTTTTCAACAGGCAATCTCCTGTAGTCGGGCTTGAGGAAATTAAATAGTATTTTATTTATTTAAAGACAGCCACAATCATCACTGAAGAGTGGCATTTTCTCTTTCCTGCTGTCCCTCCACCTCTGCCCACCCTTCCAATCACACCCCCAACCACCAAAGGAGAGAGCAACAGGTTTTAGTAGATTCAGATACAAGCAATTTATCCGCCCAGCAAATAATTGTAAGCAATAGTTTGAAGCAATTGTGAATGTCCAGCATTCCTTTTAGGGCAGGGTGTCACAAAACTACTAAATTGTGTGTTGGGACGGGAGTGCCATGTATTTGGAGTTGGAAGAGGAGAAGTGGGGAGGAGAAGTCTTAATAAAGAAGTAGAATTCAGGGCTGCTGTGTTCCAGATGAGTAACAAGAGGTATGGCAGTCAACACTTACGTTTTTAACAGTGCCTCCAATACACATGTAAACAATTTGTGCATTATAGGTTTTATTGTCTCTAAAGAGTGATTTATGTCCTTATTTCTGCATTATTGTCCACAAGGTACTGCCCTCTGTCAGAGGGCCTGTGCTATCTAATTTTTTAGACCTTTGTCTTCATTAGTACAGCAATTTTAGCTTGTGATCATTGTACAGGACCTCACTGATAAGCTAAGACCGTATGAGATTCATAGTGCTGACATCTAACCTTGCCACTGGCTTCTTGACCCCTCTGCTTCCGAAACATGGGTTCATTTAAAAAAAAAAACAAACCCAAGGTAGACCTCCATCTATTTTTCACACACATTGTGGGCAGTTTAAAGGTTGGTCAGAATCAGATACTGTGCTTTCAAATTTGATAATGTATGAGTACAGAAGGATGACCTTTGATACATAGTCATACATCAACATGACATGAGCAGTAAATGCTGCAATTACCTTTACTACATTGAAATGGGGTTTTAGTTTTCATCCTCAGAGCAATTATTGCAAAAGCAAAAAAATGCATTTGAGTTCTTATTATGAATTTTGTAAACTTAAGTATCTTTAGAAATAGTCCTAATTTATGTCCTTATTTTCAGCATGAGTTTGGTTTATATATGATGCAGTAGTTCACCACCAGAAGATGTTAATTGCTGACCTGATCATTTTTAGGCAGATTGTGGTAAAGCTATTTTGTGTTTTATGAGTAGGTTATTTTTCAAAAGGATTAAATGCTGTTTCTTTACCAAAGAGTTTTGCCACGTGTGTTTTCAAATCTACTGAAGTCTGCTCCCAGTGGTCATCTAAAGGAATATTTAGTGATGACAGGGACGTTTATGTTGTGGCAATACACAGCTGTATGTGGCTTCGGCCATTCTTCATGGGATTGTTGTCCCAGTGTGCTAATTTATACATCCATTTCTCCTTTCGTGAGTGCCTTCTACGTGTCAGGCACAGGAGATGCGGTCCCTATTCTCAGGGAGCTCCCAGTCTAGCAGCTGTGTTTAGGCTAATAGTTCAGTTCTGTCTTGAGAAGTCCCAAGACGGGAAAGCAGTACGTTGACCCAGTAAGTGCTACGTGAAATGTATGCTGAACTTACACAGGCAGGAGACCAGCTGTACGTTTGGATTCTGCCACTTTCCAGGAGTATGACCGTGGGGAAGTCACATAACCTCTCTGAACCTTAGTTTCCTTGGCTATAGAAAAATAATATCTAGTGCACAGAGCTGCTGTGAAAAGTAGAGAACAGGGAAGTCTAGGCCAAGTGTGGCCCAGAACAGAAACTTCCTTTTCTACTTCCCATCCTTCTTTCATCACCCCCTACACTTCTCCATCAGCCAGTTTACTATTTCTCTATATACATTTTTTTTTTTTTTTTTTCTGGCGTAGAGCTGGATAACAGGGTCCACAGGCCTCCAGAAATTGCCCACACCATTTTGTATGGGTGCACGCACAATTTTCCAGGGAGAGAATACCTAGCCCTTATCTCATTTTCAAAGTTGGACCACGAGTCAATAGAGCAGGTGTGCGGTAGCTCTCTTCTAGAACAGCGAACTAATCAAAGAGATTACTTAACATTACCGTAATATTTGGATTAATGATGTAAAAAAATCAATTGAATCTCAAATACCTTTTCCCTGGGCATTAAAGAATCATTCAAATAATCCCCATGGCCAGAAGCTATATGCCAGGTACAAAACAGCAATGCTGTACCAGGGGCAAAATGAGTGTAAAAATGGAACTCCAGGGCGTAGGTCTTGCATGATTTTAGATTGCTGATAGCTTTATCAGTGATCATGTTTAGACAATGAGAACTGCTTAAAACTTGTCAGTGAAGCTGAATTTTGAAAATAAGATGGGGATGTTGTAAGGGATCACAAGGCATCTTACTGGATTTTGATATTATAAATATTATAGTTCTACCCCTCCAATTGTTCTTTAATTGCCCCCGCCCCCCTGAACCTCCTGCTTGTGCAGTGGTGTCATAAAGTTAGGGTTTTTCCCCCAACACCTGCTTATTTTTTCTCTCTTGTGTTTTTAAATGTTTTTTAAAAGACTTATTTATTGGGGCACCTGGGTGGCTCAGATGGTTAAGCCTCTGCCTTTGGCTCGGGTCATGATCCCAGGGTCCTGGGACCGAGCCCCACGTTAGGCTCCCTCTCCTTCTACTGCTCCCCCTGCTTGTGCTCTCTCACTCTCTCTGTCAAATAAATAAATAAAATCTTAAAAAAATATATTTATTTTAGAGAGAGAGAAAATGTGTGTGTGGGGGGTGGGGTGGGGAGAGGCAGAAGGAGAAAGTCTTAAGCAGACTCTGTGCTCAGCACAGAGCCCCAGGCCGACTCTATCTCACGACCCTGAGATCACGACTTGAGCCGAAACCAAGAGTCAGCCGCTTAACCGACTGAACCCCCCAGGTGCCCCTCTTGGTTTTCAATATGAGAAATCTAAAGCACAGTGGTAAATTTAAAAAGTTGTTCACTACATTCTATCGTTGTAATGCATTAACTGTTGTTCTTAGGTTTCCTTTTAGTCTTTAGTCCTTTTAGCTTATATGCTTTATAAATTGGTATGTGCACAGTTGTATCCTTACACCAAACTGAGTGAGGTGCTCTATATGGCTTCCCATTTGCCTCTTGTAATTTCCTTCACGTGGGCTGTTGTCACACTTGTGAGTCAACTACCGTCCATTCGGAAGCACCTGAAGGCATGGACATCTGATAATGAGAAGAGGCTTGAACCCACACTTTTTACAGACCACACAGCAGCTATCAAGCGATGAGTGTTTTCCGCTCGTACTCAGGCAAGCATGGACTGAGGGCTCGGATGCCTGGCCCTGTTCCTTCCCCTAATATCTCCTGTTCCATTTCTCCTTCAGAATTAGAGTTCGAGTTTGTGCATTTGCTTTGTAGGTCTAAACATACAGCATTGTAAAATGAGGTTCATCACAGAATTATTTTTGATAGTGAAAAAAATAGGTAATCAGTATGCTCAGGGTGGGGCAGTGTTAAATGCACTTAAATATTTTTGAAGTATTTGTAATAATGTGAGAAAATTTTCATAATTTAATAATGAGAGAATAGTGGATATCAGTTTGCACAGTATTGCAGTCTGATACTGTATCCAAGGATATATAAATGTAAAGAGACTGGAAAGAAAGAAAACCAATTTTAATTATGTTTGGGTTATAAAAAATGGCTTACTTTTTTTTTCACCTTCTTTTCCTGTATTTTCCAAATTAAATATAAAGAATGTATTACTTTCAGCATTTCTAATTTTTCAAGTAAAATTTTTTTAAAAAAAATCTAGAATAATGATCTACAATAAAGCACTGTGTTACAGAAAGATGTTTAAATTTAAGTTGATAATTCACTTATTCCCAAATTCAGAACATTTTCATATGTGCAAAGTCATGGGAAAGAGTTGATTTTAGTTTAACTTCAAAAGGAAGAGAAAAAAATGAGTTTTTTGAGCAGTGAAAATATAGAGAACTTGGTTACCTTGGAATAAAGGGGAGAAATGAATGCTTTATGAATGATACAGACTTATAAATGAGGAAGGAAACTGAGAAGCTCAAATAATTTTCTTTTTCTTCTAGCAGCTTAAATAAAATATGCTCAGCTTGTAGAGTGGTATGAAACCCCCCCACATTTACATATTTCCTCCACCTACCTTTATGTGCACACATAGAGACCTACACAGCTCATTAATTCCTTTAATTAAGAGGAATGAATCAAAGGTTTTGTCTTCTAATAAGTAGTCACTTTGTTATATGCAACATGGCACCATAATCTTTGATCTTCCCTTAAAATATTTCTTTGGAAATCTTATAACTATCGAGACTGCTTTATGGATATTCAAATAATTTACTAAATCTGGGTTCTGATAAACATTTAGAAATAATCACAACGCAGTAAATAATAATGCATCCTAGTACAGTTTGGTCTACAATTGCCTTGTGATAGCAATTATAGTCAAATCTGATTATAGCACCCCAAAATGAGAATTTGTGATAATTTGTGAGAGGGATAAGAATGAATTTCATGATTTAGAAGATTAAATAGGTGAATTTATAGTATATGTAAGATTTTGTATTTGAAATGTCTAATTATGTATAGTAGCGAACCTGGAGGACACTCTGATGTGCTGGTTTCCTACTTGGGAAACCATAATTGACTGGATGCTTAATATATACCCAAGCTGCTATGAGACATCTTATATACACAGTGTCATTTGATCCTTAGAAGGATTCTTTGAAATAGTTTTCATCTCCATCCTAAAGATAAGCAAACTGAAATGCAAAGCAATTGAGTAATTCACCTAAGTTCACAGAGTTAGCAAGTGGCAAAGGCAGGCTTTGAAGCTAGGTTTATCCATATATGATTCACTGTATCACACCCTCTCCTATCTTAATCCATTTGTTAAAGTTGGCTTTTTACCAGCCACGCTTTCTTTACCTTATATACTTTATTTATTTATTTATTTTTTATTTTATTTTATTATGTTATGTTAGTCACCATACATTACATCATTAGTTTTTGATGTAGTGTTCCATGATTCATTGTTTGCATATAACACCCAGTGCTCCATGCAATACATGCCCTCCTTAATACCCATCACCGGGCTAACCCATCCCCTCGCCCCCCTCCCCTCTAAAACCCTCAGTTTGTTTCTCAGAGTCCATAGTCTCTCATGGTTCGTCTCCCCCTCCGATTTCCCCCCCTTCATTTTTCCCTTCCTATTATCTTCTTTTTTTTTTTTTAACATATAATGTATTATTTGTTTCAGAGGTACAGGTGTGTGATTCATCAGTCTTACACAATTCACAGTGCTCACCATAGCACATACCCTCCCCAATGTCCATCACCCAGCCACCCCATCCCTCCCACCCCCCACCACTCCAGCAACCCTCAGTTTGTTTCCTGAGATTAAGAATCTCTTACAGTTTGTCTCCCTCTCTGCTTTCACCTTGTTTCATTTTTCCTCCCTTCCTCTATGATCCTCTGTCTTGTTTCTCAAATTCCTCATATCACAGGTCATATGATACTTGTCTTTCTCTGATTGACTTATTTTGCTTAGCATAATACCCTCTAGTTCCCTCCACGTTGTTGCAAATGGCAAAATTTCATATTTTTTTGATGGCTGCATAATATTCCATTGTGTATATATACCACATCTTCTTTATCCATTCATCTGTTGTTGGACATCTGGGCTCTTTCTATAGTTTGGCTATTGTGGACATTGCTGCTATAAACATTGGGGTGCAGGTGTCCCTTCAGATCACTACGTTTGTTTCTTTGGGGTAAATACCCAGTAGTGCAATTGCTGGGTCGTATGGTAGCTCTATATTCAACTTTTTGAGGAACCTCCATACTGTTTTCCAGAGTGGCTGCACCAGCTTGCATTCCCACCAACAGTGTAGGAGGGTTCCCCTTTCTCCACATCCTCGCCAATATCTGTCTTTTCCTGACTTGTTAATTTTAGCCATTCTGACTGGTGTGAGGTGGTATCTCATTGAGGTTTTGATTTGTTATTTCCCTGATGCTGAGTGAGGTTGAACAATTTTTCATGTGACGGCCATTTGGATGTCTTCTTTACAGAAATGTCTGTTCGTGTCTTCTCCCCACTTCTTGATTGGATTATTTGTTCTTTGGGTGTGGAGTTTGATATGTTCTTTATAGATTTTGGATACTAGCCCTTTATCTAATATGTCATTTGCAAATACCTTCTCCCATTCCGTCAGTTGTCTTTTGGTTTTGTTGACTGTTTCCTTTGCTGTTTGGCGATGTGTCTAGGAAGAAGTTGCTGTGGCTGAGGTCGAAGAGGTTGCTGCCTGTGTTCTTCTCTAGGATTTTGATGGATTCCTGTCTCACATTTAGGTCTTTCAACCATTTGGAGTCTATTTTTTTGTGTGGTGTAAGGAAATGGTCCAATTTCATTCTTCTGTATGTGGCTGTCCAATTTTCCCAACACCAGTTGTTGAAGAGACTGTCTTTTTTCCATTGGACATTCTTTCCTGCTTTGTTGAAGATTAGTTGACCATAGAGTTGAGGGTCCATTTCTGGGCTCTCTATTCTGTTCCACTGATCTATGTGTCTGTTTTTGTGCCAGTACCATACTGTCTTGATGATTACACCTTTGTAATAGAGCTTGAAATCCAGATTTGTGATGCCACCTGCTTTGCTTTTGTTTTTCAATATTCCTCTGGCTATTTGGGGTCTTTTCTGGTTCCATACAAATTTTAGGATTATTTGTTCCATTTCTTTGAATAAAGTTAATGGTATTTTGATAGAGATTGCTTTGAATGTGTAGATTGCTTTGGGTAGCATAGACATTTTCACAATATTTTTCTTCCAATCCATGAGCATGGAACGTTTTTCCATTTCTTTGTGTCTTCCTCAATTTCTTTCATGAGTATTTTATAGTTTTCTGAGAACAGATTCTTTGCCTCTTTGGTTAGATTTATTCCTAGGTATCTTATGGTTTTGGGTGCAGTTGTAAATGGGATCAACTCCTTAATTTCTCTTTCTTCTGTCTTGTTGTTGGTATATTGAAATGCCACTGATTTCTGTGGATTGATTTTATATCCTGCCACTTTACTGAATTCCTGTATGAGTTCTAGCAGTTTTGGGGTGGAGTCTTTTGTGTTCTCCACATAAAGTATCATATCATCTGCAAGGAGTGAGAGTTTGACTTCTTCTTTGCCAATTCATATGCCTTTTATTTCTTTTTGTTGTCTGATTGCTGAGTCTAGGACTTCTAGTACTATGTTGAATAGCAGTGGTGATAAGGGACATCTCTGCCATGTTCCTGACCTTAGGGGAAGAGCTCTCAGTTTTTCCCCATTGAGAATGATATTCACTGTGGGTTTTTCATAGATGGCTTTTATGATATTGAGGTATGTACCCCCCATCCCTACACTCTAAAGAGTTTTAATCAAGAAATGATGCTGTACTTTGTCAAATGCTTTTTCTGCATCTATTGAGAGGATCGTATGGTTCTTGTTCTTTCTTTTATCAATGTACCATATTACATTGATTGATTTGCGGATGTTGAACCAACATTGCAGCCCAGGACCCCACTGGGTCATGGTGAATAATCCTTTTAATGTACTGTTGGATGCTATTGGCTAGTATTTTGGTGAGAATTTTGCATCCATGTTCATCAGGGATATTGGTCTGTAATTCTCCTTTTTGATGTGGTCTTTGGTTTTGGGATCAAGGTAATGCTGGCCTCATAAAATGAATTTGGAAGTTTTCCTTCCATTTCTATTTTTGGAACAGTTTCAGAAGAATGGGTATTAATTCTTCTTTAAATGTTTGGTAGAATTTCCCTGGGAAGCCATCTGGCCCTGGGCTCTTGTGGGGAGATTTTTGATGACTGCTTCCATTTCCTTAGTGGTTATAGGTCTGTTCAGGTTTTCTGTTTCTTCCTGGTTCAGTTTTGGTAGTTGATAGATCTCTAGGAATGCATGCATTTCTTCCAGATTATCTAATTTGCTGGCATATAGTTGCTCATAATATGTTCTTATAACTGTTTGTATTTCTTTGGTGTTGGTTGTGATCTTTCCTCTTTCATTCATGATTTTATTTATTTGGGTCATTTCTCTTTTCTTTTTGCTAAGTCAGTCCAGGGGCTTATCAATCTTGTTAATTCTTTCAAAGAACCAGCTCCTAGTTCCATTGATCTGTTCTACTGTTCTTTTGGTTTCTATTTCATTGATTTCTGCTCTGATCTTTATTATTTCTCTTCTCCTGTGGCGTTTAGGCTTTATTTGCTGTTCTTTCTCCAGCTCCTTTAGATGTAGGGCTAGGTTGTGTATTTGAGACCTTTCTTGTTTCTTGAGAAAGGCTTGTATTGCTATATACTTTCCTCTTAGGACCGCCTTTGCTGCATCCCAAAGATTTTGAACAGTTGTGTTTTCATTTTCATTGGTTTCCATGAATTTTTTAAATTCTTCTTTAATTTCCTGGTTGACCCTTTCATTCTTTAGTAGGATGCTCTTTAGCCTCCATGTATTTGAGTTCTTTCTGACTTTAATCTTGTGATTGAGTTCTAGTTTCAAAGCACTGTGGTCCGAAAATATGCAGGGAATAATCCGAATCTTTTGGTACCGGTTGAGACCTGATTTGTGACCTAGGATGTGATCAATTCTGGAGAATGTTCCATGGGCACTAGAGAAGAATGTGTATTCCGTTGCTTTGGGATGGAATGTTCTGAATATGTCTGTGAAGTCCATTTGGTCCAGTGTGTCATTTAAAGCCTTTATTTCCTTGTTGATCTTTTGCTTAGATGATCTGTCCATTTCCGTGAGGGGGGTGTTAAAATCTTCTACTATTATTGTATTGTTGTTGATGTGTTTCTTTGATTTTGTTATTAATTGGCTTATATAATTGGCTGCTCCCATGTTAGGGGCATAGATATTTACAATTGTTAGATCTTCTTGTTGGATAGACACTTTAAGTAGGATATAGTGTCCTTCCTCGTCTCTTGTTATAGTCTTCTCTCTAATTTGTCTGATATAAGGATTGACACCCCAGCTTTCTTTTGATGTCCGTTAGCGTGGTAAATGGTTTTTCACCCCCTCACTTTGAATCTGGATGTGTCTTTCTGTGTAAAATGAGTCTCTTGCAGGCAACATATCAATGGGTCTTGGTTTTTTTATCCAATCTGATACCCTGTGTCTTTTGATTGGGGCATTTAGCCCATTTACATTCAGGGTAACTATTGAAAGATATGAATTTAGTGCCATTGTATTGCCTGTAAGGTGACTGTTCCTGTATATTGTCTCTATTCCTTTCTAGTTTATGTTACTTTTAGGCTCTCTCTTTGCTTAGAGGACCCCTTTCAATATTTCTTGGAGGGCTGGTTTCGTGTTTATAAATTCTTTTAATTTTTGTTTGTCCTGGAAGCTTTTTATCTCTCCTTCTGTTTTCAATGACAACCTAGCTGTATATAGTATTCTTGGCTGCATATTTTTCTCATTTAGTGCTCTGAATATACCATGCCAGTCCTTTCTGGCCTGCCAGGTCTCTGTGGATAGGTCTGTTGCCAATCTAATGTTTCTACCATTGTAGGTTACAGACCTCTTGTCCCGAGCTGCTTTCAGGATTTTCTTTTTGTCTCTGAGACGTGTTAGTTTTACTATTAGATGTCAGGGTGTTGACCTATTTTTATTGATTTTGAGGGGGGTTCTCTGTGCCTCCTGGATTTTGATGCCTGTTTCCTTCCCCAAATTAGGGAAGTTCTCTGCTATAATTTGCTCCAATATAACTTCTGCCCCCCCACCCCCTTTCTTCTTCTTCTAGGATCCCAATTACTCTGGTTTTTCGTCTTACATTATCACTTATCTCTCAAATTCTGCCCTTGTGATCCAGTAGTTGTTTATCTCTTTTTCTCAGCTTCTTTATTCTTCATCATTTGGTCTTCTATATCACTAATTCTCTCTTCTGCCTCATTTACCCTAGCCGTTAGAGTCTCCATTTTTGATTGCACCTCATTAATAACCTTTTTGATTTTGACTTGGTTAGATTTTAGTTCTTTTATTTCTCTAGAAAAGGATTCTCTAGTATCTTCCATGCTTTTTTCAAGCCCTGCTAGTATCTTTATAATCATCATTCTGAACTCTAGTTCTGACATCTTACTAATGTCCATATTGATTAGGTTCCTGGCAGTCGGTACTGCCTCTTGTTCTTTTTTTTGAGGTGAGTTTTTCCATCTTGTCATTTTGTCCAGAGGAGAATAGATGAATGAGAGAACAAAATGCTAAAAGGGTAACAACGACCCCAGAAAAATATAAACTTCCAGAAAATGGTCGCTTCTCTGTTCATAGAGTTGTTGCTGTTCTTTTCTTCGATCTCTTGTTGAGTTTGTAGGTGTTCAGAATGGTTTGATACCTATCTAGCTGAATTCCTGGGACCAGACGAAATTTAAGTCTCCTACTCTTCTGCCATCTTGCTCCTCCTCCTGAGTTGTATACATTAAAGAGATTAAAATATCCTGTAAATTTTGCCATAGTTTTGTTTACTATTCTGAAGAAGATCTTTAAGAATCCCTTTGAGTAAGATGACCACTCCTTAGGGTGCCCTAATTTTGCAAAACACTATTGGAGATGTTACTATTATTTTAGAAGCTGGAAAATAATATTATAATGATTGCTGGCTTCTCCTCCCCTTTATAAGGAACAGTGTACATTCCTTCTGCTTTTATCATTGGCTATGTCTCTTCTGTGAGGTCATGTAGAGTTGATTTGTGACAACAGAAAAGTTGATCATAAGTTGTTCTTTATGTAAAATTACATTTCTATTCTTGGTACTAAGTGAACTTCTAAAACCAACATCTGAATGCTTTGATTCTGTGTCGTTTAAAATGTCTCTCCAGTGAGATTTTTTACTGAAAGCCCTCTAATATTTTTTGGCTATCAAAAGGTTTTTCTGAGCAGACGTCAAATGCTGGTTTGGTTTATACAAAGCATTCAGACTTCTTCCTGGACTTCACAGTCACTGAGAGATTAATTGTTCTCTTAGGTACCTTCAACCTTCCGCATAGAATGGTGCTTGGCAAACAGTATGTTCTCCATGCATGTGTGTTAAATAGTTTCTTAGCAGGACACTGTGTCCCAATACAGATGCTTATCCCTGAGATTTGGGACTCTTGACTGGACTGAAGAAGCCTTAATTTTGGATTTCCTTGTACCTCCACATCTTCTACTGAAGCTAGGGAGGGAAGGGTATGGACTGCTGCTGTCCACAACTCCCAACCCCTTGGGGTTTACCTGGAGATTCAGGCATTGATGACTGGCTGCCTTTTTCCACCTAACCTTTGACTAGAGGTGCTGGCCATAGAAAGGGCCCCACACTAGTCAGCTGCCTTGTCTGTACCCTGTCCCCTTCCTCTCACATCCTTCCTCTGCAGTCACCCTGTGCTCACCCACCACCAGTACCCCCATGCTTCCAATGCCCTGCTATTGAATTTGGGCTGGGTATCAACCTTTACTTTGTCCTTGATGGCTTTTCCACGTAGTTTTCATGAGTCCTGTTTATTATATGTAACTCATGTGTTGTGCTGGGGCCATTCACAAAGAGCATGCTTTCTACAAACTACTGCTAACACATTTTGCTGTCAAACATTATTGCCAGTTGTTTGGTAAGGCAGGTAGGGAAATCATTCAGGGCCGTGAGCCTTAGGCCCTCCAAGGACAGGGAGGGGACGTGGGCTGCCCAATTGCTTGCAAGCACATGAACAGCCTCCACCTCTCCTGACACCTCCCGAGAGCAGCCTGGGGCCACCTTCATCGGTCTTCACAGGGCACGGCATCTTTCCCAGTGGCCCAGGGAGCTCTAGTTCTCACGCTGTGTTCCACAGGACCCTGAGATTCCACGAGGGTCCTTCTCTCATTCCTGAAACATTTGACTCCATTCTAATATGAATGTGTAGAAACTTTAAAGGATGCACACATCAATCTGTTTTATAACACATTTTAACAACAGAGGCCCCAACGAATTTGTGTTCTTTCTGATGGATTGATTTCATAATACATAAATGCTATGAATTAGAATTTGTAAATAAATTCATCTGTAACCTAGATGTTGGCTGTCTCTGTAGTCAGCCTCTATTCTCACTCCATGCTCCATGCTGTCCAGACGCAGACCCTGCTCTCAGCTCGCAGCCCCTCTCAGCTCTCCTCTGGGCTACTGTAGCAGGTGCTCATCTGCTTTCCTCACAATCCATTTCCAGGAGCAACCAGAGCAAGCCTGCTCGCTGGGTCGGACCACTCCTACTCAAAACCCTTCCCATAGTTTCCACATCTTTTCTTTGTTCTCACTATTTTTTTTAATTTCTTTTTTTTTTTTTTAATTTGACAGAGAGTGAGAGAGCACAAGCAGGGGAAGCAGCAGGCAGAGGGAGAAGGAGAAGCAGGCTCCCCGCTGAACAGAGAGCCCAATGCGGGGCTCGATCCCAAGACCCTGGGATCATGACCTGAGCTGAAGGCAGACACTTAACCAACTGAGCCACCCAGGCGCCCCACTATTGTTTCATTTGACCCCCCACCCCAGGTTTATTGAGATGTAACTGACATATAGCACTGTGTAAGTTTAGAGTATACAATGTGTTGATTTGATACATTTATAAACTGCAACATGATTACCACTATAGTATTAGCTACCACCTCCATCCCGCCACATAGTTACCATTTCTTTCTTTCTTTTTTTTTGTGGTGAGAATGTTAAGATCTACTCTGTTAGCAACATTCAAGTATACGATACAGTATGATTGGCTATAATCACCATGCTGTATATTGGATCGCAAACTTGTTAATCTTATAACTGGAAGTTTGTACCCTTTGACCAGTATCTCCCCCTTTCCCCCACTTCCCAACTTATTCTGTGTCCCCAAGTTTGTCTTTTTAAGATTCCATATATAAATTATATCATACAGTATTTGTCTTTCTCTGAAATTTCACTTAGCATAATGCCCTCAAGGCTCATCCAGGTTGTTGCAAATGGCAGGATTTCCTTCTTTCTCATTGCTGAATAATATTCCACTGTGTGTGTATATATCTATATGTACCACATCTTCTTTATCTATTCATCTGTTGACAGGCACTTAGGTTCATAGTTGAGATCCATAGTTCCCCATCTTACTTAGAGTAAAAGCCCAAGTCATTGCAGTGGTCTACAAAGTCCTATACTAACCACCCTAACCCCTTGCCTGATGCTTCTGTTCTTATTACCCCACCTCTCTTTGGCCTCACCGGCTTCCTTTGCATTCCTCCAGCATGCCAGCTATACTCCTGCCTCAGAGCCTTTTCTCTCAATGAGCCAACATCTAGATTACAAATGAATGACCTAAACATATTTGCTTAGCTGGGCCCCTCCACCTCCAGGCTTTTACTGAAATATGGGCTTGTCTTCCTTGACCTAAATATCCCTCAATTTTCATTTCCTGCTTTTTTCCTCCACTAAAATTTTCCAGAAGTTCTCTATTATCACTAATATTCAATAGCAATGTTATCACTATCTAACACTGTATATTTTGTATCGTTGTTTATTGCACTCCTACCTCCAGTAGAAAGTAACCCACATTGCCAGAAATTTCTGAATACTTTGTTCCCTCCTGTATTCTCAGCATGCGGCCCCTTGGAGATTGTCAGTGAATATTTGAATTCTTTTGAAATAATCCATGAGCCCCAGAATGTTAGTAAATAGGGTAGTTCTCCTGGGACTTTCGCAGGAGAGATGGACAAGATGGTTTATGTTCAAGAGGAGATTCTCCTTTCAGCTACTTTCTCCTGTCAATTACTCCTTTCCTGAGAATAGAGACCAAATTGTTTTGACTTCAGAGAGCTGCTCTCCCAGTGCCTTGTAGACCTCTAATAAACAGTTCCTTTTTAGGTTAGTACAACATGTAATCAAACAAACTAGGTAATAATGTTCATCAGAATCTCAGAGTGAGATGTGTCATAATGCAAAAAGGATTTTGGTGAAGAAAAGATTTATGAAAATTCTTTTTAATATTACCTTTAAATGCAATGACCTATATAAGCCTAAATAAGTAACTTAAATTTTTCCTCTATTTTTCCCAAGCCACTTGCTTTTTCCTTGTCCCTATTTTATTTCTAGACTTCTGGCTATTTCTCTGTTGTTTCCCACCTGGGATGACAATATAAGAAGATGCGATTAAGGTAGTCAATGTTATCACTTATGGTACAAAGCTGGGTGGGGAGAAAAGAACAATTATTGGCTAAAAGGAAATTTAAAGGGTCCATCTGGATTGGACCTCCATGTATTTTATGAGTACACATAATCGATAGCAATGCCAATGCATTAGAAATGATGTTCTTTACTGCCCAGTTTGCACTATTAGAACACATGTATTTCATTAACACACATAAGCAAGAGCAATACACATGTGGTAACAAATGAGTTTTCTTCACTAGCCATTTTGCAAAGTTAGTGAGTGGCCTTTTTTTAAATTTTTTTTTTTTTTTTTTGTGAGTGGCTATTTTTAAGACTGATCTACCAGTATATGTAAATGTAAACACCTCTGTGCGCGATGGTGACAGCTTTAAGTAATTGAAAGCTCAGCATGAAAGTTGTGTCCAGCCTTAAGACCACTTTCAGTTAAAAGGTTAATCCTTCTAACAGTTGAATAGGCTGCCCTCTCAGACAGATCTCAGAGAAGAGAATTTATTATATAAGGTACAATCTCATTGGGTATGCAAGGTAAATAACCTCATTAAGAATGGAATGTGAAGGAGATGCAGTACTGTTCAAATAGGGCAAAAGGGGGCCAACAAGGTAAAACAAAAGGCAGTTATGGAAGTCAACCACTGCTTTTATTTTGTGTTTCATATTTTGTGCTGAATAAAGCAGATTAAAAGGGCAAGCTGGTTAGCATTGAGAAGGGCCCAAAGGAAAGAGGGCTGGGTCAATTCTTTTGGTGAAAAGGGATAGAGTAGAACATAGCTTGTTGGTCATTGTTTAATTGAAGAATCTCAAAGGGTGGAAAATGTTGACTACTGTGAGAGCTGTAAATAAAGAGATCCTTCTGGATCTAAAAACCCTGATAGACCTTGGGCACTTGTTTCCCAGAGGCATGGATACCTTCTGATTGATGGCTTGATTAACTCTCCTCTTGTTTGACTGAGCTCTCTTGTAATGCTGGAATGTCAAAATCATTACCTCTCTCTGAGAAATTCCTCTTCTAATTGAAGAGGAATTGAGGTACTGAGCTTTGGTCTCCTGCCAGTTAGTGTCTACACTTATTGTCATCTATATCTATATCATCTACCATGATGTCATTTACCTATCATCAAAAAAGTAAAATTTCTCTTGAGCCTCCAGAATTAAATATTCTTAAAATGGAAGAGTGGATGGGTCTTGGAGGTTGTTTGGTTCAGGCTTCTGTCGATAGATTGTTAAAGGAGTAATGGATACAGAACACTTTGATATCTTCTATTTTCTCAGAAAAATACCATGTCAACACGTAGGCAATGACTTTTCCAGCAGGGTCTATGGTATGTTTCTACAACATGAATTAACTCTTATGCAACTAGCTGTTTGGAGAGTGAGGTCGGTATAGCTCAGAAGTCATGTTGGTCAGACATGATTTTTCTCAGCGCATTAATGCTTTCCATCACCAAACAGCAGCTGAATACAGCAAGTTGTGGAAGAACATAGAATATAGAACCTATAGCCCAACTCACTTAAGAAGAAGACCATGCTGTGAACAGGTGGCTATGTGTTTTGTCTTCGAAGGGCTTAGTGTGCGGTTCTTGCTGATCTTTTGGTATTTTGTTCTTGTCTCCACTAATCAGCAGCCTCAGTCCTTCATTTTATCCCTTCTGTCAAGCTATCTTCTCTCTCTCTCTCTCTCTCTCTTTTTTATTGTGGCAAAATGTACATTTTTTTTAAGGTAAAAATTCCTGTGTTAACGGTAGTTCTTCTGAGTCAGGAAGTTAACTTTTTTTTTAACTGTGAAAATATTTTTATTAGTTTTATTATTCTTTTTGTTGGTGTTTGGTTACAAACATGCTTCAGTTCTGAGTGGTCTGCTTCTAACTCTATTTTTCCTTTAAGTCCTGTGATTTTGCAGAATGCAAGTATTTTTTGAAATAGATATATCTCTAAGAGCAGAAGAGCCTCTATTGTGTTTTCTTAATGCATGTAATAGGGCTGTTATAACTGATCATCTTCAAGGATTGTCCTAGGAAGCTGAACTCAAGCTGGAGTAGGATTATCTATAAAGAGCCAGTAAGAAGTTCAAGATCAGCCAGGAGACTTGCTGAAATTTTGTAGGCTCATTAGTGTCAAAGTTCAGAAGTCTTACAACCTATCAATCTTACTGCAATGTTCTTATTCCTTAAGCTTTTCTACTTTTAATGAGTGAGAATGTATAAAATGCTGCCCTACCTTATACTCATGACTTCTCCTAACTTCCTTGCAACCACCAGAAACAAATTTTGGTGTCAAGAATATAGTTTGTTCAGCACACAATGAAGTCCCTTTCTAAACCTTTTTTAGTTACATAAGAATTCTGAATTTTCAGAGGGGGTATTTATTTTCTGCTCTCTCCTCTGCCCCTCACCCAGCACTCAGGACTCTTGTGCTGTCCTCTGATGCTTCTGCTCATTACTAACTGGACAAATCACATGATCTTAATGGTGCTATTTCAATTCAATAAGTATGTATTGAACACCTACTATATGTAGGAAACTCTGCTAATGAGTTTCTGTGAACTCTCCCAGATCAGAAATTGGTGTCTTACCAAAGAACTTCTAGGGACAATGTCTTAAGCCAAGACAGCAGCCAGAACGGAATAAGGACTCAAGTATTCTTTAAGTGCCTCTTAAATCTCTTAAGGGACTAATCCTGATATTTTGCTGGATGACTTATTTGCTATGGTGTCCGCAGACAAGCTGGGTGCCAAGAGAAGGAAAGTCGGAGGCTGAAGGGCATTTATGCCTCAGAAGCTACCTCATTTTGTAACAGGTTTCTTCCATGGCATTAGTTTAATGATGTGTGTATGGATGTGTACGTGTGTGTGTGTGTGTGTGTGTGTGTGTGTGTGTGTGTGTTCAAATTACTCCACGAAAGACCTTGAAACCTGAAGTGGCTCAACAACTAAATTTCTCTGTCACAAGGCCATAAAGCTTGCCTGGAATAGTGAAATTCCCATGAAATTGAATTGATCCTCAAATTATTGCTTAAATGATAGGACAGTAGAAACTTAAGAGCATATTAATGCTAATGGGAATCGCTCCACTAATGCTGTACAAGACCAGCTGAGAAGTGCATGAGGCACGTTACAAAAAAGCCATTATGCTCATCTTTTCATAGATGCATGATTTGTTTTATTCTTACAACATTTGAAGTTTAAAGTTTTTATACCGTGCTTTATGAATAGAAGTGTAATGAGGTCGAAAACCAAAATAGTGCTCACCACCATGCATAGAAATAGAAAGAAGAGAAGCGTTAGCTGAATGCTGCCCATTTGAATTCCTATTTCTAAAAAATCCAATTTAATTTTTTATTACTTGTCTCATTAACCCCAAGATTTAGAAAATTGAGTGCTACCCGAGTAAAATAAGAGTGACAATGCAAAATACTTTGAAAAGACTTGGCTTTTCTATTGATCTCTTAAACATCTTAAAATTAAAATGTTCTTACATTATAAAACCATTTTGCAATACGTAGGTGATTTATCCCCAAGTTTGAATCTACCTGTCTTAAATGTATACTGAGCCTTTATTTATGCTTTGAAAATATAGTAGATAAAAAGCATAAGTGTTTCTGATATTATGTTTTGTCATCTCCAGCTAAGAAGATTGAAATCTTGAGAAACAATTTTCTGAAGAAATGAAATCGTATGCCCTCCTGAACCCTTGGGGGAAAATAGCCTCTCTGTTTGCTCGGAATATGAAACAGTAGAACAGTACGAGTAAAGCAGACAGCCATGCCATGCATGTCACGTTTCTCTTTGTATCGTTTGAAATGATGTTTTAAGATTTTCCTGGGGTTTTATTTATTCATCTAAGAAATAACTGGAACAAATAATATTTGCACAATCTCACTGATGTAAGAGTTTCCAAAGCAGATGTATTTATTTTCTGGGAAATGTGAAAGATTGCTTTATAACTCTTGTGTTCTATAACTTCATAGAGACTATGTAAAATTGAGAAGATCTGGGAAGTTCTCTATAGTGGTAACATTTCTGAAAATGTGAAGGGAATCCTTCAACATCTTTGTCTCTTGGATCCTAAGAGAGTCCTCAGTAGTCTCATTGGCTTCATAGGGTAAGTAGAAGAATACCTTATAGAGGAAGAAAACTTTCTAACAAGCAAAAAATGAAAAACATTGTTTATATTTGGACGGCTGTGTTTTTCAAATGAAAACGATCACATTTAAAGTATGCCTTTCTGGATATTGTCACTTCTCATTCCTCAGGGTAATAAATATCCCCCTTGTGTTAGATGATAGCCCAGATAATTCAGTCCTGCTGAAGTGGGAATGTAAGATTCTGTAAAATCCAAAGTAACTTTTTGTTTTTACAAGTTGACATAATACATTCAAACACGTTTGGTGGCACATCCCTTGCCCTTGTTGGAAGACTTTGGACTTCAGGAGAAGAGATTTTCCTTCTCCTCATTTATGAAGCTGATTAAGTAAATCATATAAATAAGATTTTAAAATTTTCCTTTGCAGGTAAGCTATATTATAAAATTGTAACTACATAACTGAGCAAAATCATCTGTCAGAGGCAGTTTGTAAATAACGAAATAAAAATCTATCTTCATATTTATACTCAAATGTTATATCTGATGCCAAGTGATTTTCTAAGTTTGATTACTCACTTTAATCAACAACTTTGGCTCCATTTTGGCTCACTCCAAAAGTCTAGACTTGTCTCCAGTGATAAAGATTGGTACCACTAAGAATATTCAGAGGCTGTGAAGGCACCCCCAAAATGGAGTTCCAATGCTACTCTGAGAAATGTCAGTCTCACAGTCTTAGGCTAATGGCTTTTAAGGAAAAGCACCTATCTGTCATATTTATTTAAAAATCAGTTGCTTTACCATGGAGTCATATCTTACCATTTTGACTCAGAAGTACATCTCTTCCAGATTCCTTAAGAACTCAGGACACTGTTGGGAGCTGCCATGTTTTAAAGCACACAGGATCACTTAGCCCTAAAAGTTTGGGATTCAGAGAAAAGAGATGGTCTCAAGAACTGTGGATGAAATTGAGCCACTTGGCAACGTTAATTCAACTGTTGTTTGCTAAACACTACCTCCACAAAAGTGTTCCCTGACCTCTATGTATATTTATGTGCTATTTTAAGAAATATACACTTTTCTTTATTTAGAAAACACAACAAAATATAGAATAATTAGAATATATATTTTAAAATATTTATTTGAGTAGAGTTGACACACAAGTTACATTAGTTTCAGGTATAGAACAATAGTGATTCACCATCTCTATATGCTGTTATATTCCCCACGGGTATAGCTGCCATCTGTCACCATGAACACTATTACAATACCACTGACTGTATTCCCTGTGCTTTGCCTTCTAACCCCATGACTTACTCACTCCATAACTGCAGGCCTGTATCTCCCACTCCCCTTCATCCATCTGCCCACCCTGCCACCAGCCCCCTTCCCTCTGGAAACCATCAATGTGTTCTCTGTATTTATAGGTCTGATTCTGCCTTTTGTTTATCTATTCATTCATTTTGTTTTTTTAGAATCCACATGTGAGTGAAATCATATGGTATTTGTCTTTCTCAGTCTGACTTACTTCATTCAGCGTAATACCCTCTAGGTCCATCCATGTTGTCACAAATAGCAAGATCTCATCCTTTTTTATGGTTGTGTAATTATTTATGTGCTCACATAGGGATACAGCAGCCCTTGTTCTCAAGTTGTTTTCTAAGAGTTTTTGGGGGGTATTTTTAGTGCGTTAATTCTTTATGCTCATGTTAGTCAGAAGCTTTTTGACTGCAAGTGGCAGAACTCCAACTAGTTTCAGCAAGAGGGGAATATTTTAGAAGTTTACAAATTTGTCTTATATGATCGAAATTCAGGCAGAGGAGGCACGTGGTTAGACCTTAGGGACAATGGGCTCTAGACATTCAGATGCCCTCAGAACTCCTGCTCTATCTAATTCTCAACTCTATTTCCCTCTTTGCACATGCTGCTCCTTCTGCTGGGACAGCCTGCTTCCTGTCCTCCCGACATGCAAAACTCCAACAGTGCCACAGATCCAGCTTCACTCCTCTGCAGACCCACTGTGGTTGGGTTGTCCTGTGGGAGCTTTGAGAGTATGGGCCGTGTCCGGTTCATTTCTAACTTTTCAGAGTTTAGCAGAGGAGAGGAGATCCATTTTTGGTGGTATGACTAAAAGCTTTCACTTTTTAATTTTCTCTTGTTGTCCTCGCCTCTGCCATTCTACCTCACATTTCTTCCTTCAGTCCTTGTCTTATGGACAACCTACCAACCCTTCAAAGCCCAGTCTGAATGCTGTCTTTTTTGGCCAGGTGTTGTCTGACCCGCCAGCCAAGTTTCTGCAATCTCTTAGCGCAATTTCCTTCCCAGGCACAGGGCCCTGCCCAGGATGTACATACTGGCTTACCTAAAAATAGATGGGAGGTAGGGGTTTTGTTTTCATAGTTGCATAAAGAAACTATGTAGTCAAATAAATGCACTTCTTTGCTTAGAGGTAGGGTATATGTAACTAACCCTGGCTTTAAAAATATTAGCTTAATGTATTTCTAAATATAGTTCTGTTTGCCCTATAGCAAGCAAAGGGCCCATTCATTTCCTACATTCTTCTACTTAATTTTAAAACTTGTTACCATATTCTTGGTTAAAAGATTGCACCTATTAAAAGATTCTGTTATAAGATAAATTGGGAATTCTGCTTCCTGACTCTATTAGATTTTAATTTAATTCAAATTGTTAAGCATAGAGAAGCCAAATAGTCTTAGGAAGCCAAAAGAAAACTTGCAGAAAGGGAAGAAGAAACAGGTGGAATTTATGCTCTTTCCTAGTAGGTTTCAGGGATCAGATTAAAAACTAGTGAGCGGTCTATGGAGAAAGACCAGCTGCCAATTTTAAAAGTGTGAATTACAACTGAGGGTAGCTAATGTCCTAGGTGCCCTTAATTGTGAAAAATTATGGTATTCCCAACCTCAAGTTGTATAAAAGTGCTTGTTTCCTTGCGCTTTTTATGGTTCAGATGGTCATTTTTCCCCCCAAGAGGAGGTGCCATAGTAGATGGAAATGGAAACAACTTGGGTTTGGTTCTAGTTTCGGTTTGAGACCCTTGTCTATTAGACAGAGGACATAATACCTGTGTCGGTGATGATCCATGACATCTGGGAGCATGTGTCTGTGAGCCACAATGTCCTTCCTGTTTCACCATTTGGCAAGCCTTTATTTTCCCATTCCACAAATGGCAAGTGTTCATTCACGAAATATTTTATCTAAGTATTCATCAGTATTAAAAAACAATATGCTTTTAATACTTCAATGGCTACATAAAAACCGTTAAAAATTTTTTTTAAAAGGTGGTTGTGGTGGGGAGGGGGAGAGCTTTCCTAAGCACAGCCAAAATTTTCTAGGTGATTTACTTAAAAAAAGACAAAAAATATTTTAAATCATGGTTTCTATTGACTGGCTTCTACATAGGTCACCATGGCTCTGTCCTCAAAAGCCCAACAGAAAAGCTGAAATATTTTAAGAACGTAGGCATGCCATGTCAAATAATTTGCTTAGACTGGTCTTTTTCCCCAGTGACTTGATGGATTTCCAGAACGGATCCTTTCTTCTGATTAGGTCTCCGAGCTTCCATCTCAAGACCTTGTATCGTCTGTTTTTCTCTTCCTAATTCCCTCTCCAGTCTCTCCTCCCCTCCTCCATCTCTTCTTCTATCAGCCCAGGTACTCAAGCTTTTGACATCTCTAAGAAATCTTCCCTGCATCCCGCCTCTCTGACGCTTAACCTGTTCCCTCCTCTTTCCAACCAAGTATCTGAAAAAGAAAAGTCTATTTCTGCTGCCTCCACTTGAACTCCAGAGTCTAGCTTCTGCTTCCGGTGTTTACAGCAGCTACTTTGCAGAAGTTACCGATGTCCAGCTAACTCACTCCGTGGCTTTTCTTGGTTAGGCACTGTTGACAACTCCTTCTCCATCTGATCCATCTGCAACTTCACTTTCCTTGTTCAAGATCATTGCTTTCTTGGGTTCCTTCAGTGTCTTCTTGCCTTCCTCTACCTACCCTGCCATTAGTGGCTGACATTATTTTTGGGTCTCTTCTCACCACTTTATGCTTTTTTACTGGTGAATTCATTCATTCCCATGGTTCTGACCAGTAGTGTGTGTGCCCACATGCTGATAACTCCAAATTTGGCATTTCCACAGCTGAGATGGTCATAAATGACATCTGATCCCATAACTTTGTACTTCCAGCTGTTCCTTCCCTGTATCACTATCAGTTATCTTTTAAAAAAATATAATTCTGATTATGTCACCTCCCTGCTTAAATTCCCAGCTGGCTCCTTGCCGTGTGTAGGATAAAGGCCAAAGCCCTAAATGTGACATGGGCATGTAAAGAGCTTCCTAAGCTTTACCTAAGCTTCAGTCATGTCACACACTAGGCTGTCCTTGAACATGCTAGGTCTTGCGTGCTTCTCAGCCTCTGTTTGAGCACATCCCTCTCCCTGATCTTCTCTTTGGTTTGCTGCTTGAAGACTCCTTATTTCTAAGGTCCAATTCAAATCTCAGTTCCTCTATGAAAATTTTTCTGATGCTCCTTTACTCTAAGCCTCAGATAGAACCAATCTATTCCCCTTTTGTGCTTCTATTGCACTTGGTTCATACTATTAGGGATGTAGTATTATAATTATTAGTGTGTCTGTATCCTGCTAAAATGTAGGGGCCCTGAGAGTCAGGATCACCTCTCATTTATCTGTCCACCTCATACCCTTGGTTCTAACACATCTGGCACGTGTAAATGCTCAAGAAATTGGGTTGGTTGATGTGTGACTAAATTGACTAAACCAACTGATGGTTTGGGGGAAGTGTAGCCCCTGCCCATAATTATACCACATATCAAGGAACCCAAACAAGAAGATAACTTCCAAAAAATTATAATCATCCTGATATTTTCACAATATATAATCTCAGTGTTCTTGGGATTGTTATCAGCAATGTTGCATCTGTAAATATTGTTCATTTTGATGATGACAGGTTATTTTTTTTAAATTTTAGAGTCTTCTCCAATTTTCATCTAGAATTCCTAGTGTCTCTCCCTGTCTTTTTCCCCACCAAGGTTAGTTTTTGTTACTTCTGGCCATCTGGCTTTGCCTGTATCAGCTGACAGTGTTGCTTATGAGAACAGGTCCCACAATTAATACCATCATCTAGGAAATCAATAACCAGAAACTGCTGAGCTGCCAGGAACAGAACAGGGGGGTTGACACTTGACCCGAAGAGCACTGGGCCGTTAGTCTGGCTCTAGTTTTTCTGGCTGAAGCCATTGCAGTCATGAAGATTATCTTGTTTCTAGAACCCTCCAGGAAGGAAATGTCATTTCCTCTACCCATACTGTTCACTTCTTTATTGCCCTCCTTCCTTCTCTTCCTCTTTCTCTCTTCTGCCACCTTGTTCCATAGAGGATTTAAGGTACCTTATTTGGTCCATAAATATATCATGATAACATACATTAGAAGTAACTTTTTAAAAGTCAGTGAGAAAGAGAAATGATAGAGAAATCAAATGGAGCCAGGAATGAAGCTAATTCCAACGTGCTTATCACCGATGTCTAAATGCTTGCTGGAGGCAGAATTTAGTATTTCCAATTTGACTCTGAGCTTTCCTACAGCTAGTAAGAAGAGGAAAAATCCGATAAGCTATGTAATTTGTGATATCTATAAGTAAAAGCAAAGTCAGCCCCCCCCCACAACTATTCCTTGTGCTAAGACCTGAAAGACATCTCATGAAGAGGATCTTGGGTAAGATACTGATTGATATTCCCTACTACGTCCTTCTCGTAGATGAATATTTGTCTTTCTTTTTAAAATGACATTTGCAGGATGGGGTATGACATGATTATTCAGCTGAGCATCGTTTCAGGCCATGGTACTATAGTGAACTAGTCAGAATTTGATTTGGAGTCACTGCAATTTGGACCTTTCTTCCTCGACCTCTAGTGAGTCTTCCCAAAGTAGGCTCTATTTGAGGCAGCTTCAGGACAGTGTATGAAGAGGTACAGGGCAGAGTTGGCTAACTTCAGAATTTGCTCACAACAGGTCGGATAACTTGGTACAACAAATAATGCACACGCTCAGTGAGGCTGGTTGCCTACTTTAGATGAAATGGCTCAAGCGTCTGCCCTAGGGACAGCAGATGGCGAAGCAAGGCAGTGATAGAGGGCGAGGAGCGTATGGGAGGTATGCACACTCTCATTTTCCTTAAATAACCAAATGGGATTGTATGTTCCTACTGGACCTGTCCTTGGCTCAGAAGGGGCACTGTACCTTTCTGTTGGCCAACACCAGGAGGGCTCTTCTGCACCCCACGCCACTGTCCCCTTTGCCTTTTGTCACTCATAAGCCAGATGACAAAGACCAGCCCTGGGTGACTGCTTGGTCCCTCTTATGTTTCTTGCTCTCACTTCCTTCACGAAGCTCCTGGTCTTGTCTCGAGCAGTCTCTGGTTTTTGCCAGCAATGAGTGGTGGGGGCATACACCAGCATGGACCTCTACACGTCTAATCTCCCTCATTTGTGTGTGTTCTGGCTCACCTGGCTGGCTGACCTGGCTTGGCCCAGTTTTCACTCCGTGACCCCTCCCTACCCAGTTGATGGATATCAGGAGCTGAGCCAAATGTTCACATATTAGACAAATGACGTGTTTGGTAGAAAAACAGTTACGCAATGAGAAATATATAGATTTAAAACCACAT